>NW_024870817.1:5512500-5700000 GCF_019054845.1 Dipodomys spectabilis | reverse complement strand
AATTATATAATATAAATAAAACCATTTCCTTTGTTAATGTGACAATCATGATTGTATAGACTCTTCTCTGATCATAAAAATATGAGAGTAAAGTGTTTCAAAACTATATGTATCAATAAATCTAAAATTTGCAAGCACTACCATTTCACCTTTCCAAATGAACACTAATAGTGTTTTCTGCTCAGGAGTTAAAGGAAAAAGAAAGGAGCTTGTTTTTGAAGTGGAAGAGAAACACTTCACTGATAGCAAAGCTTTAGCATTTTCTGGCTCTGAAGCTATGTGATTACCTGAACAATCTTCAACTTGGGTTGTAGCTACAGGTTGGAATGTCCTACATACAAGAAGCTAAATTTTAGTCCCTTTTACATTTTAGTTGGCTAGTTTAGTTAGAACTGTTTTCTATTTTACAGAGTTTTCTAATAAGCAAAAGAAATAGTTTTTCTTAGTTTTTTTTCTTAGTTTTCTTTCACTCAGATCTGTAACAAATATAAGTGTATTATCCTCAACCAAAAAGTTTTAGTCTATAATCAAGAACTCGAAGAACTCTAATAACAACAGATGCTGGAGGGGATGTGGACAAAGGGAACCCTACTGCATTGTTGGGGGGAGTGTAAACTTGTTCAACCACTTTGGAAAGCAGTATGGAGGTTCCCCAAAAGGCTCCACATAGAGCTCCCCTATGACCCAGCAATCCCACTTTTGGGCATTTACCCAAATGATCACAAACAAGACCATACTAAAGCTACCAGCATCACTATGTTTATTGCAACATTATTTCCCATTGCTAAGATATGGAACCAACCCAGATGCCCCTGTAGATGAATGGATCAAGAAAATGTGGTATATATACACAATGGAATTCTATGCCCCATCAGAAAGAATGACATTGCCCCATTTGTTAGGAAATGGAAAGACTTGGAAAAAATTATATTAAGTGAAGTAAGCCAGGCCCAAAGAAACATAGGTCCCATAGTTTCCCTTATTTGCAATAACTAGTGTATGTCTGAGACAAGCAGAAAAGGTCAGATAAATTAATGTTAGGTGAAATGAACCCCAAGATAAGGACTCAAATTTTTTTCTTTCTTGCTATTGTTTCTAACATATTTATAAGATGATTTCTTTGTTACTTTGTATGTCCCTCCCCCACGGTATAACTCCTGTTTTCACTGTATTTGATTTTGGTACAAATTGGGGAGAGGAAGGAAAAAAACAAAGGATACAGGTGGACCCATTGCAACAATGAGTTTTGTAATGTCAGGAACTTTATAGCTTTGGTGCAGGGCAGGGGAGGGTTGGGGGAGGGAGATGGGAAGGGACGGTAAGGGGAAACAAAGGAGGAGGCAACAATGCTTGATAAGAAATGTACTCATTACCTTGCTCATGTAATTGTAACTCCTCTGTACGGTATTTTCACAATAAAAAAATACAAAACAAAACAAAATAAAAAAAATTTTAGTCTCAAATAATACAATTTAAATGATAAACTTCAATCTTTGTTCTTGGACAGATTTCTAACTGTTTTAAACCGCATGTATTCTAAAGTACTCATGTTAATATTCTAGGATGCATCCAAAGAAATAACCTCATATCATATATTAATTATTAATAATTATACTTTCATCTATAATACCTTTCAAATCTTTTTTCTTATCATTTCATATGATGTTTTTGTACATTTATTAGGGCTTTCATTTCTTTGTATTTTTCTTCTGTAAGAATTATATATTGGTGTGCTTTGAAACATGATCCTTTGGTTCCTTTCAGAGAAAAAATTATGATTTCTTGCCTTATCAGCTTCAGGCTTAGTCTTTTTTTCGTTGTGAAAATACTGTACAGAAGGGTTACAATTACATGGGCAAGATAATGAGTACATTTCTTATCAAGCATTGTAGCCTCCTCCTTTGTTTCCCCTTCCCATCCCTTCTCATCCTCCCCATGCCCCCCCACCCAATCCTCCCTGCTCTCCGCCCTCCCCCACACCAAACTTGTAAAGTTCGTTTTCTACATAAGGACTTGTACATCTTATTGTTGCAATGGGTCCACCTGTATCCCTATTTAAATGATTTGTTTTTCCCCTTCCCCTCCACAAATTATACGGACATCAAATACAGTGAAAGCAGGGATTATACTGTGGGGGAGGGACATACAAAGCAACAAAGAAATAATCTTATAAATGCGTTAGAAACAATCGCATGAAAGAAAAAAAAAACATTTGAATACATATCTTAGGGTTCATTTCCCTAACATCACCTTATCTGACCTTTTCTGCTTGACTCAGACATATACTAGATATTGCAAATAAGGGAAACCATAGGCTTAGTCTTACTGTTTGCTTCCCCAATTGCCAAGGTTGTCTCTAATGAAATGGAAAGTGGCACTCTGTACTCCTTCCACTGCTGAAGCTTTGGGCAAAGACTAAGAACAGAGCTGGCTGAGGCAAATGAATGCAGAGACAATGTACCTGAAACCTGGGTGGTTTTTTTGAAGTGCTTTTGCATTTTGAAGTGAAAATGACTGGAAGATTGAAATCTTCACATGAGAGAGTCACAATGTCCTTTGGAAATTCTTCCCACCGTCTGACTTGGATGTTATTTCCTTATGATTGCATTTCAGGATATCAGGAATGTTGGAGTAAAGGAGGAGTCACTATTATTGGAACAGAGGAAAAGTTTCCAGCCGTATCCTGGCAAGCTCTTGAGGGCCACCCAGATTCACTCCTACCTTCTTGAGATTTGCTGCAACTTGCCAAAAATTCCTTAAAGAATGTAACAACTGGGATGGTACCATGGGGAAGAACATACAAAGAAACAAACAAAAAAAAATCACATAGTACATTACAAGTGCATTAAAAAGAACAGCAAGAAAGACAAAACCTCTTGTGTCCCTATCTTGGGGTTCATTTCATTTAGCATCAGGTTATATGGTCATATGTACATAGCTTTTGACCTCTTCTGCTTATCCTAGACATATACTAGTAATTGCAGGTAAAGGAAACCATGGGACCTATGTTTCTTTGAATCTGGCTTACTTCACTTAATATAATTTTGTCCAAGTCTTTCCATTTCCTAACAAATGGGGTGGTGTCATTCTTCCTGATGGAGGCATAGAATTCATATATATATATATATATATATATATCACATTTTCTTGATCCATTCATCTACTGAGGGGCATATGAGTTGGTTCCATATCTTAGCTATGGTATATAATGCTGACGTAAAATAGTTGTGCTGATAGTATTAGTATGGCCTTGTTTGTGATTGTTAGGGTAAATGCCTAAAAGTGAGATTGCTGGGTCATAGGGGAGCTTTATGTGTAGTCTTTTGAGGAACCTCCATACTGTTTTACAAAATGGTTGTACAAGTTTATACTCCCATCAACAAAGCAGTAGTGTTCCCTTTTGGCTACATCCCCTCCAGCATCATTTGTTATTAGATTTCTTGATTATAGCCATTCTAACTTGGGTGAGGTGGAATCTCAGTGTTGTTTTGATTTGCATTTCTTTTATGGCTTGAGAAGTTGAGCATTTCTTCATGTGTCTATTGGCTATCCTCATTTCCTCTTCAGAGAAGTCTCTCTTTAAGTCTTTAGCCCACTTATTAATCTGGGGTTGTTTCTTTGAGGATTTGTTGTTGGGAGGGGAAGGGAACTGACAAAATGCTGAAATAAGTATTCAGGATGACCCATTGTAACATGAGATGTGCAAGACAGTATGTTCAAAATGAACTTTACATCTTTGTGGGGTGGGGAGAGGGAGGAGTTGGGGAGGTGGGGAGAGAAAACAAAGGAGGGTGTAACAATTCTCCATAGGAAATGGACTCATTACCTTGCTCATTTAACTGTAACCCCGCTGTACAGTATGTTTACAATTATATATATATAACAACTTTCAGGCAGATACTTGATGGTCCCTGGCTCCATTTTCCATGTGAAAAACATCAGTTCAACTTCTGGTATCTCCCAGAACAATTGGAAAGTTTACCTGAATTCTTCTCCCAACCAATTGCAAAATCTTGTAAATGCCTAATTTTATATTCAGTTATAAGTGGCTTCTCTTTTCTTGACTCAATCCAGACTGATAGTGGATTGCAGCTGTTTGAAGAATGAAAATGGAACACATGTTTTTGTGTGTCAACTTAGTGTTAAAAGCTGAATAACTGTTCAACCAGCTGTTCATTCAGGTCAAATGTGTTCTTCTCTTCACATGGTGAAATGGCTGGGAAGAAAAGAGAGAGAATTCTGAAAACTCTCAAAGATCAATGCTTCCTATCCAGAGTAATACTTAACAACATTGTTAGGAAAAAATGGAGAAAGGAATAAGCCACCCTCTCTCCACAATTACATAAACTAGAATAGGACTGTTTATTGAGGCTCCATGAGGGACATGGATGTACAAGGAGGTTTGTTTGATGTTAGGCTTTTTTGGGGTCTGAGCAAGGAAAGAGAGGTTCCTTGAGTTCAGCACAAGGGAGGTGCAGGCAGAAAATAGGGTAAGTATACATAGTGATAATTAACTCTCTTGTTCAAAGTCTAAAGCTTTTTAATGTTCAAACAGCTCTACATCTGCCTTGCCTTGACCCTCTCAGGATCCAGTTCTCAGCCTACTGGCATTCCAACCTCTTAAACCTTTCCTGGTCTCATAGCGTGGCCTCAGGGTTTCCTACAGGTTAGGCCTACAATGGAATGTAGTAAGATTGCCTGCCTACCTGGGGTTTTGCCTGATGTCCGTATACACCTGGGATAATAGAGTGGGAATCAATCCTATAAACGTCAATTCTACTTTGAATATTCAAAGGTTTGTATTTATTTGGACCATAAAAGCTTTCCTATTTTCCTATTTTACCTATTAAAAATTCTGAGGAGAAAGATCCAAAGAATAATGATTCAATTATTAATTCTGAAAGTTAGCTACTTTAACAATGGTATGGAAAATCAAAGCCCAAGGAAAATTAAACAATAAAACATCTTTTCTTTTTATTTTCAGTCATGGGGATTGAACTCTAGCCCTGGGCACTGTCCCTCAGCTCTTCAGCTAAAGGCAAGCGCTCTACCACTTGAGGCACAGCGCCACTTCCACAACAAAATTTCTTTCACCTACATAGTTAATTGTACTATTATTAGTAAAATTACATAAACTGGATTAGCAGTTAACTAAACCTTAACACTTCATGCCAAAGAATGTCACTATCCTATTAATAGTTTACTCATTGTATATTAATAATGTCCTATAATTGAAATATTTCTTTAAATAACCAGGAAATGGTTTTAATTCAATCTTTGAAGTTTTTTCTTTCCAAAATATACTTTATTTGTAAAATTTTATATTACAACTTCATAGATTTTTATTCCATCTAGAGGAAGACATCTAGATATTAAAAGGGACACAAAAAATGAAGTACTCCAACAGCACAGTTCTTAAATCATGTGTTATGTATGCTTATTTTGTTTTATTTTCCTGCAATGTTGGTGAGTGTATGGAAACATGCAAGCTAGAAAATTTGAGGTCTATGCTTAATGGGAAATAATCACGAATAACTCTATCTGGAAACAGACTGTAGATGTTATCACTAAATCTATGCAATAACAACTATAATACAGTCAATAGGGAATTATACAATTTCATTGCCAACATTTTGAAAATGATGTATCCAATTCACTTAATGTGTGTCTACAAGTGACCATTTACTTGTGAGTACTAGTAAGACATACTTTTCCTTGACAGTAATCCTGACTATTGATTTCAAAACTCTGCCTCAGCTAAAGTAAATTGACATTTATATCACTAACTTAGCAGGGATGCAATTTTAAGGAGTTTTATTGCTGTGCCTTGAGGTGCAAAAGCATCACATAACATAAAAGCTTTGATTCAAGTTCTAAGTAAAAGGAAAGAAAGTGCATGAGAAAACAGCAGCTCTCCTCTCTCTCTCTCTCTCTCTCTCTCTCTCTCTCTCTGCCCCTCCTTCCCCCCCTCTCTCTCACACACACCAATTTAGCTGAACAATGGATTACACTGTTTTTATTGCATACAGAGAAAGGCAAAGTTTAGTGAATGGATTTATGTGCAGATATCATCTGGTTGGACTCAGCTGCTAATGAGTGTAATGAAAAGAAGAGTGTCAAATTAAGCTTGATTGAACTCAAGAAATAAACTCTATGACTGAAGATTTTTCTTTTTGTAATTTATTTTATTGTAAAGATGCTGTACAGAAGGGTTACAGCTGCATGAGTAAGGCAGTGAGTACATTACTTGTTGATCACTGTTACCTTTTCCATTGTTGTTGTCCCACTATCCCTTCTCTCCCCACCTCCCACACTCCCCGGTCCCCTCCCCTCCCACCCCCAGTCATAAAGTTTGTTTCCAATATACTGTTATGTGGATTTCCTTGTTGCAATGGGACATCCTGTGTCCTTGCTTCCGTGTTTTGTTATTCCCCTTCCCCTCTCCAGATTAGACAAATGTATATGCAAGATGCAGGGTACCAAAATCAAGTACAGTGACAACAGAGGATATGCCATAGGGAAAGAACATACAAAGGAAACAACAAGAACAACAACAAAATGAAATCACATAGTACATTTAAAACAATAACAATAAAGACAGAACTCTTGTGTCCATATCTTGGGGTTCATTTCTCTTAGCACCATCTTATATGGTCATATGTACATGGCTTTTGAGCTTGTCAGCTCATCTGATAAGATTATCCTGTATGTATACTAATTATTGCAAATAAGGGAAACCATGTGACCTACATTTCTTTGGGACAGGGTAACTTCACTTAATTGATT
Organism: Dipodomys spectabilis; assembly: GCF_019054845.1. Taxonomy (NCBI): domain Eukaryota; kingdom Metazoa; phylum Chordata; class Mammalia; order Rodentia; family Heteromyidae; genus Dipodomys; species Dipodomys spectabilis. The sequence goes on along the minus strand of NW_024870817.1, from coordinate 5,693,214 downwards.
TTTTCCAAGTCTTTCCATTTCCTAACAAATGGTGCAGTGTTCTTTCTGATGGAAGGATCGAATATATATATATATATACATATATATATATACATATATATATATACATATGTATATATACATATATATATATGTATATATATATACATATATATATATATATATGCCACATTTTCTTGATCCACTCATCTACTGAGGGGCATCTGGGTTGGTTTCATATCTTAGCTATGGTAAATAATGCTGTGATAAACATAGTTGTGCTGGTAGCTTTAGTATGGCCTTGCTTGTGATAATTGGGTAAATGCCCAAAATTGGGATTGCTGGATTATAGTGGAGCTCTATGTCTAGTCATATATATTATTGTAAAGATACTGTACAGAGGGGTTACAGTTACATGAGCAAGGTAATAAGTCCATTTCCTATCAAGCATTGTTACCTCCTCCTTTGTTTTTCCCCTACTATCCCTTTCCTCCCCACCTCCCTAAGTCCTCCCTCATCCCACCAAAGTTATAAAGTTTATTTTCAACATAGTGTCTTGTACATCTTGTTGTTACAATGAGTCATCTTGTATCCTTATTTCAGAATTTTGTTATTTCCCTTCTGTCATGACCACCTCGACCAGCAAGGAAGACGTGACATCGAGCTCTTCTCTCTACAGTTTATTCAGGACCTTTGAGTAATCTTCTGACCCCAACCCTGGGGAGAATTCCCCACAGCCTTAAGTACCCGCTGGGTAGCCAACCCTGATACGCCACGTGGGATCCACCAATTGTTCAGGTGCGCGGAAGCAAGCCAGATTCTTTGCCTTAGCCATATAAGGAGTTGTTTACCATAGAGAGCATTCGCCATCGGGAAGGTGGAGGGCGGAAGCTGGCACCATCTTCCAGGTGCGGCCTCTCGCAGCTCTCTAAGGTTCCCCCTTTTTTGTTTAAAGAACACAGATGAGAACAGAGGTCTGATCCCTGTTGTGCAATGCAAGGACTGCATACAAGCCTTCTCCCAGAGGGCGCCTTCTCTAGGGATGATTCAGCCTGTCCATTGATTCGTTTTTCACAAGGACGGGAAAAGGCGAATCGAACCCGTGTGCAATCAAACATGCTCTCCTCGAGGGCAAAACTCATGCCTCTCGACTGCAGTACTTTGGCTTTGCAATCTGTGTTCATTGTTTTAGGGTGGCAAGCCATGCTTGGGGGGACTGACCTGCTCCAATGGCTGTAAAGGCTTGGATAATCATGGCTGCACTGCGATGCTGAGAACCTCTAATTTGGCAAATGCACCACAGACATACCAAGGAGGCTAATACCAGGAGGCCTGTCAGGGCTCCCAAACCCACCCACTCCTTAAGATGACTCATAGCAGCGGAGATCCATGAAGATAACCCCTCCGCCAATCCGGCATCCACTCGGGTCGAGTTCACCATGACGATGGCAACCCTGAGCTGTTCCATCAGGCTGTCGAACTCCCCAGTTCAATTACCTAAAAGATAACTAGACAACTGTTTAGACAAATTTGCAGCGTTTTTTGAATAGGTTTTTTCCTGGGCCTGAACTCTGGGCCTGGGCGCTGTCCCTCAGCTCTTCAGCTCAAGGACAGAGCTCTACCACTTGAGCCATAGCGCCACTTCCAGCTTTTTTTTTTTTTCAGTCGTGGGGCTTGAACTCTGGGCCTGAGCACTGTCCCTCAGCTCTTCAGCTCAAGGCTAGTGCTCTACCAGTTGAGCCACAGTGCCACTTCCGGCTTTTTTCTTTTTGCTTATGTGGTGCTGAGGAATTGAACCCAGGGCCTCAGGCATGCAAGGCAAGCGCTCTACCACTGAGCCACCTTCCCAGCCCCCTCCAAGCAGCATATTTCTGTCCCAAGCTGGGTTTCCTGCAGCCTGATTGGCCGCAGCCTCTTCACTAGCAAATTCAATCAAAAAGGCCTTCCAATCTAAGTACTGACCTGGGCTCAAACAAGCTCGTGCGAGCCCACTCCAATCATTGGACGTCATGCAGTGTCTGTTTAGGGCCTCCACCTGGGCCACAGTAAAGGAGGCCGTGATTCCGTATGTCCGCACAGACTCAGCTAAAGATTTTATCACCTTAAAATCTAAGGGTTCATGATACCGCTGTCCTTGTGGATCCTGAAATATTGGACAGGCTAGATGTAACTCGGTTCTGACCGCTTTCCACACGTCTCGGCTGAAAGAACAGCCGGGGCTGCCACTTCCGGGGTCCTCGGCATAAAGCGGAGGGGCCGAGGGTGTGGCGCAGCACATGGAAGGCGTGCATCGTCTTTATCTGGGTCCTCTCTTTCCTTCCCTTTCCTCCTCTTTCTTATCTTTGTTTTTTCTATTTGTTCTATGAGTGATTGTAGTTCCTCTGAGTCTGTAGACTCAGAGGTCTCTAGTTCGGCAAGATCGGGGTATAACCCCCCCTGCTCTCCTCCTTTTCGCTGTCTGCCCTTTCCGATCTTTCTTCCTGCAGCATTTCTAGGGCGGCCTGACCATTCTCTACCGCCTCACTGCAGCGCTGGTCCTCAAGACAGCCTCTTATCAGTTTCCATATTGGTCTCACTCCGTTCTTAAGCGTTCCTTGTTCAGAGGCAAAATCTAGGTCCCTCCCTAGTTTCTCCCAAGAGGCCACCGTGAGGCTTCCGGAGACAGCGAACCACGGGGCGACGATGTCACATTCATCCAAAAATCTCTCTAAAGTACTCTTTTTTATTTTTAACTCTTTTGAGTGCAGTAGCTCATTGAGAGCCAAAAAAATTGGGTGCGAAGACAAAGCGCCCATGTTTTAAACATTTAAAGCTGGTAAACAAACTTTTACTTTTACTTTTGGCTACTCTATTGACTAGCCCCGGGTTCTCGCTCTCTCTTTATCTACAGAGAAGAGCAAAAATCCCCCCCCCCCCCCCCCCCCCCCGCTCTTGTCGCAGATTCCCCCTTTTACCTGGGAACTTACCCCCGCTCTTGTCGCGGATTCCCCATTTACCTGGGAACTTACCGGTGCACCACCCTGACCGCAGAGAGTTCTGAGTCCTCGTTGGGGTTATGGCTGAGTCCCCGTACGGGCCAACACCTTGTTCAGCTACCTCTCGACCAGCAAGGAAGATGCGACACCGAGCTCTTCTCTCTGCAGTTTATTCAGGACCTTTGAGTAATCTTCTGACCCCAACCCTGGGGAGAATTCCCCACAGCCTTAAGTACCCGCTGGGTAGCCAACCCTGATACGCCACATGGGATCCACCAATTGTTCAGGTGCGCGGAAGCAAGCCAGATTCTTTGCCTTAGCCATATAAGGAGTTGTTTACCACAGAGAGCACTCGCCATCGGGAAGGCGGAGGGCGGAAGCCGGCGCCATCTTCCAGGTGCGGCCTCTTGCAGCTCTCTACACCCTTCCATTCCCCAAATTAGAAAAATGTATATACAAGATGCAGGGCATCAGAATCACATATAGTGACAACAGAGGTTATACCATGGAGGAAGAACATACAAAAGAAAAGAAAATCACATAGTACATTATAGGTACGTTTTAAAAAACATCATCTTATATGGTCATATGTACATAGCTTTTGACCTTTTCTTCTTATCTAGCTAGAGCAATAAGACAAGATGAAAACATAAAGGGAATCCAAACAGGGAAAGATGAAGTAAAACTCTCCTTCTTTGTAGATGACATGATCTTATATTTATTTTTATTTATTTATTTTCCTCCTTCATCCCCTTTATCACTCTCTTTTTTATTGTGAAAATACCATACAGAAGGGTTACAATTACATGGACAAGGGTAATGAGTACATTTCTTACCAAGCATTGTTGCCTCCTCCTTTGTTTCCCCTTCCCATCCCTTCCCATCTCCCCCCCCACACCCCCACCCCTCCTTTCTCCACCCCCCCACATAATCTTATATTTAAAGAACCACTGGACTCCTCTCTCAAATTACTTGAACTGATTTGAAACTTTGTCAAAGTAGCCTGGTATAAAATTAACCCTCAAAAATCAATGTCTTTTCTGTATGTCAACAATGAGAAGAGCACAGCTTTTGTAATAGCCCCACAAAAAATAAAATACATAGGAGTTAAGTAAAGAAGTGAAGGATCTCTATGATGAAAACTTTAAAAACCTGTAAAAGGAAATTAAGCAGAAGTAAGGAAAGTGGGAAAAACCTCCCATGCTCCTGGATTGGGAGGATTAACATCGTGAAAATGGCAATACTGCCAAAGGCTATCTACAAATTCAATTCAATAACCATGTGTAATCTTTTGAGGAATCTCCATACTGCTTTCCAGAGTGGTTGAACAAGTTTACACTCCTACCAACAGTGCAGTAGGGTTCCCTTTTGGCTACTTCCTCCCCAGCATCTGTCACTATTAGATTTCTTGATAATAGCCATACTAACTGGGGTGAGGTGGAATCTCAATGTTGTTTTGATTTGCATTTCAGAGAAATAGAGCATTTCTTCATGTATCTGTTGGCCATTCTTATTTCCTATTCAGAGAAGTCTCTCTTAAGTCTTTACCCGACTTGTTGATGATAAGAACAAACCCTCATTCAATTCTCTGTTATCGATTCCTAAGCAATGACAATTAGAGAAGTTACTAAGCATGACAAATATCTCAATACGATGACACCCATTTTACTAAATCTAGATAGACATCTATGTTTCCATGCTGTATTGATGTTACTATTATACCAATTCAATTGCAAATTCAGTATTACTGTCAGCCGATTTGGGGATATGTTATAGATTTTGATATCACAAGAGAGTCCATTGATTTTTCTTCAATATTGGTTAACTTAGTTTCCTCTAAAGAATCCCTTTCTGTTGATTCTCCTTTCAAAGTTTTTCAATGATTTAGTCATGTAATTCTAGCTTTAAGACTAGTTTCAAAGAGATTTCTATTTTTATTTTGACTTTTGTGTATTTGAGCTTATATTTAAAACTGTTTCAATTTCAATTTAAGTGATAGCTTTATTTATTTATTGTTTGTTTGTTTGCTTGTTTATTTGTTTGCTAGTCCTGGAGCTTAAACTTAGGACTAGGCACTGTCCTTGAGCTTCTTTTGCTCAAGGCTAGTGCTCTACAACATGAGCCCCAGCCACTTCCAGCTCTTTCTGTTTATGTGGTACTGAGGAATTGAACCCAGAGGCCTCATGCATGCTAGGCAAGCACTCTACCACTAAGCCACATTCCCAATCCCTACAAAGCAGTTTATAACAGTGCGTCTTGTCACCCCTTTCAGCATTCTCATCCCTTCCTCCCTACCCCTTCTCTCACTTTTCTTACATTTTGTAAGATATATATTGACTTTTTTTTTTTTTACTGTATGATGCCTTCAATGAATTCACAGTACTGAGTGGTGGCTTGTAACTGTCACCTCATGCCTCAATTGACCATTTTTAATAACTAGACTTAATATTTTGTATTTTTGACAGTACTGGAATTTGAGTTTGAAGTCTTATGCTTACTATGTATTTTTACTTGAGCCAGACCCTCGGCCCTGTTTTACTTTTGTCATTTTTTTTGGGGAGGGGTCAGGTCATGGGGCCTGAACTCTGGGCCTGGGCGCTGTCCCTCAGCTCTTCAGCTCAAGGCTAGCATTCTACCACTTGAGCCACAATGCCACTTCCGGCTTTTTTCTTTTTGCTTATGTGGTGCTGAGGAATTGAACTCAGGGCCTCATGCATGCAAAGCAAGTGCTCTACCAGTGAGCCACCTTCCCAGCCCCATCATTTTTAAATTTTTTTATTGTGATGACATGTTTACATAAATTTCATAGTATTGTGAGATAGTGATACTTAGTTAAGGTCACAAATGCATTTATGAGGAAAATTGCCATTATCGTGGCCTAGATAGTTTGTGAATTCTATGAGCTTTGACAATACAGCTATTTCTTCCACATCGAGTGATATGTACAGCTTTAGTTTTTGTTTATTTTTTTAAATTCTTGCACTTTTGTTCACTTTTTGAACAATTATATATTATGTGGAATAACTCCTTTTGAACAATTTAAGTTAATAATTTGGAAATATTTGATGATACATAAATTTCAAAATAAGAATATTAGCATTTGTAGAGAACTATATTCATCCTCAGGTATTTATAAATCTTTCTGAAATAATAATGTTGTGTTTCAGATATGTTATAAAGTTCCATTTATTCTACAATAGTTAGTTACTTTAAAATGAAGACAGTCTTCAAGCTTGAGATATACAGAAAAATAGAAATTTGTTTTGAGAAGTTATTTTGCTATATACAGTAAAATAATTTTGAGATGTAACTTAAAAATATCTACCATAAATGTACTCATTATCTTGCCCATGTAATTGTAACCCTTCTGTACAGTATTTTCACAATAAAAAAATAATCAAAAACATCTACCATACCATATAGGTATTTTAAAATATTAAAATACTAGAGCATGAAAATATTAATTATCAATTTTTTTTACTTTCATAATGTATAAGTAGATTCTTAGGATTAAGATAGTACTGGATTTTATTTTATTTTATATATTAGTTAATATAGCTCTATTTTATTTAAGGCTCAAAATGTGTCTTACACTGAACTAAAGACATATATTTCCCAATTTAAGCCTCAAAACACTTTAGTTGTAAGAAAATTGTGATTCAGAGAGTAAACAAACACACTTTTATTACAGAAGAGGAATAAAACTTGAACACAATACCTATAACTCTTTTGTATGATCCCAGGAAGTAATGCTATATCTATCTATCTATCTATATCTATATCTATATCTGTCTGTCTGTCTGTCTGTCTGTCTATCTATCTATCTATCTATCTATCTATCTATCTATCTATCTATCTATCTATCTATCTATATATCTATATTCTGGTCCTGGAGGTTGAACTCAGCATCTGAGTGCTGTCCTTTAGCTTTTTTGTTCATGGCTAGTACTCTACCACTTGACTACCACTTGGGCCACAGGTCCACTTCTGGCTTTTTGTTGGTTAATTAGATGTAAGTGTCTCAGGGGCTTTCTCGCCTGGACTGGCTTTAAACTATGGTCCTTAGATCTCAGCCTCCTGAGTAGCTAGGATTATAGGAATGAGCCACCAGCACCAGCTCTTTATATGTACTTTTTTAAGGTTAGAGGGAAAAATACAGGGTTTTGTATTTAAGATTAGATCTCACTGGGTCCATCCAAATTGTGAAATTTTACGTAAATCCACATTATCAATTTTCACCAAAATAAAGTCACAAGAAGAGTTATAACCCTATATATATAAAATTGCACAGAGTAAAATATCTCTTCACCTCAGATAATTATTTTCATTAATTTTCAAAATGCATAAATATGTTTGTTTGTTTTGCTGCTCCAGGGTTTACATTCAAGTTCTGGGTACAATCCTGAGCTTTTGTTCAGAGAGTTAGGGTTCTACTGCTTGAGCCATGGCTCCATTAGCTTTTAGGTGTTTAATTGGAAATAAGTCTCGCAGACATTCCTGTCTAGTCTTGCTTCAAACTTTGATCATCAGATGTTAGTCTCCTGAGTAGCTAGGATTAAAGGTGTGAGTGAGCAGTACCCAGCAAATCCATAAATATGTTTGCAATTGAAATATACTAAAATATATGAAATAGAAAGAAAATTTCCCACACCCCTCATTTCTTGTACTTACAGTGACTATGTTTTTTCATCTTCCACCTAAATAACTGTATACTCTTACAGATACATGGAGATATTATGCAAGTTTTTATTCAAAATAAATCTTACTATACTATAAACATTCTCCCAAATACTGAGTATTTCATAATGTACCCTGTATATACTTACTTATATTGGTACAGAAAGATTACCCTATTTCACTGTAAATGATTGTATCTATGAACAACATAAACATATTTCTTACCAGACTCACTTAAATGATATTTGTCTACTTAACATCATAGTTTATATTCACTATGCTATTGCATACAGTATTGTTAGCATTATCTTTATTTATATAAGAATTTTATAGTACAACCCTATAGGAAATTATTGCATGTAAAATTTCTGTTGGAACATAAATAAAATTTTAAGCTATATTACTATAGCCATTTCTCCCTTAAAGTTCTGTTGAAGTAAACCTCAATCTTTCTCCTCACTGCCCCTCTGCATCCCACAGAATGAGAGAACATCTTTACAAGCTATTCATTGGACAAATCATTAATATCCAGAATATATAAAGACTTCAGAAATAAATAGAAAATGAACAGATAATCCAATAAAAAATACTGGTGAATACATTGAACTGATGGCTTTTAAAATGTAGAAAAAGTCAATAATAAGTGAAGAAGTGTTTGATAATATCCTCAGTCAAAAAAGGAATTGGAAAGTTGCATTGAGATTCTGCTTTACCTGTCAGAGTGGCTATAACAAGAAAAGAAAACAACAAATGCTGGTGAGGTTGTGGAGGAATGAATCCTCTACACTGTTGGTGGAAAGCTATCCCAGCCAATATAGAATGTAGTATGAAAGTTCCTCAGAAAACTAAAACCAAAGCAGCATATTAACTTGGTATACTCCTGGACATATATCTGATGAAATGCAAGTTAACGTAGTGTTTTGACATGAATGTCCATAGCAGCACTATTCATAACAGCCATAGTGTGGAATTAGCTTAGATTTTCAACAACTGATTGAATAATGAAAATGTGATATAAGTACATTCAGCCACTTACAAAGAATTATTTCATTTTTAGGAAAGTAAATGGAACTGGAGATCATCATGTTAAATAAAATAAGCCAGAATGACAACTATAACATGCTTTGTCTCATGTGCAGATTTTAGATCCAGAAAAAAATTAGTGTAAAGTAAGAACTCTTTGGAATATACCAATTAAAAGAGTGAAAGGAGAGGTTGATGCAAGAGTCGATTGATTTACATATTACTATGCATATATGAAAACAGAATAATGAAACCTATTGGATAAAAATTTACAATGTTGGAAGGAGAGACAAGAAAATTTATAGACGAGGTGGATTTTGATCAAAATGTATTATATACATATAGGTTAATATCACATTGAAACTAACTTGTGTATTTGCATGCATGCATGTGTGCACTAATAAAAAAGTTCAAAATGCAATTACATATACTTGAAAGAAAGAGGAAAGAGCGTTGGGCTGGCAGCCAAGACATAGAACCCGCAATGGCAGCAGCAGAGCAGGTGCTGGCAACTGAGGCAGTCCATACCCTGGCAGCAACAGCATCAACAGTGGTGACACAACAGCAACAGTAGTGATAGGAGGAAATGATAGTGGCAGAACTACCACCACAGTAAAGATAACAGAAAAAGAAATAATAACAGCAATCATGATGAAAGAGACAGGGAGAAATAGAGAGCGAATTAGAAACAGTGGAAAGCAGATCAGAGAATGTCAGAAGTCTGTAAGGCACGTGAAAGAAAAAAATAACATAGGCCTTGGTCACTGAAAGAGACTTGTCACATTCTACATTACTGTGGTCAAGTGCTGAGATTCTGATATCTGAGGGTATGGTAGATGTTCCTTGGGACTAAGTCCCAGCACTCAGTTTACCATACACAAAATGAACCCGAGAGGGCACCACCTAGTGTCATTCACTGTTGTCCAGTGCTATCATCACTCCCAGAATAATTACTGGAATCTGCATTGATCAGAAAATCCTCATCCAGCTGGTTGCTAATGTAAATATTTTCCCTGAAAGATCATAAATGCATTAGCTAGATTATTGACAAGCACTTGTACTTTTAGCACCAGAAAGTTGAGGCAGAGGGATTCTGAACTCATGACAGTCTGGACTACATGGATTCTGTGCAAAAAAGACACAAATACATCAAGATATCTTTTATATTTTACGTAGAAAATTTTTCTTCGAGAAAATAGTCTTCTGAGCCATATATGTGCTTTAAAACTTCCTGAGTCACCTTTAAAGAACTAAAAAGAGGTAGGTGTAATTAAGTAATATTATAATGTACTTTCTTAATCTTCTCCATCTGAAATGTTACAGTTTCAACATATAAACAGGACAAATTACTAATAACAGATTACTTGTGTGTTTTCCACTAAACTCTTAAGTTAAATATGGAACAAGTAATTGCCATGATAGTTTTAAATGAAGACTTGTTATTATTAATCCCTTTTCAGATATATAGCCATCACAAAGGTGTTATCCCATTCTACAGGTTATCTTTTTATCCCAGTGATGGCCTCTTTTGCTAGGCAAAAGTCCGTTTGTCAATCATTGCTCCTATTTTCTGAGCAATCAAGTTCTATTCAGGAAACTACTGCCTACAGCAATAGTTTATGGTGTACTCTCTATTATTTTCCTGTAGTGCTTTCAAATTTTAATATCTTTACATTGAAGTCTTCAATCTACTTTGAATTGATATCAGTACAGAATGAATGTTAAACTCTACTTTAGTCTTCTGTAGGTGGATATTCAGTTTTCCAAGCATTATTTGTTGCAGAAGCTATTTATTCTCCAAAACATATTTTGGTTCCCTTTGTTAAAAATTAAGTTGGCTGTAGCTGTGGATGTTTGTTTCTGGGACTTCTAATCTATTCCATTGGTCTTCATGTCTATTTCTCTGTCAATGCCATGCTGTTTTGGTTACTATGGATCTAGAGTGTAATGTTATTGTGCTATCATCTCCAGCAGTGCCGATTTGCTCAAGATTGCTGTGGCATTTGGGATCTTTTGTGCTTCTATATGAAGTTTAGAATTGATTTTTCTAGCTGTGAAGAATGACATTGATATTTTTATGGGTATTTCATTGAAATTGTGGATTATTGTTGGACCAATGGTCATTTTCATGATATTAATTCTGTCAATCCAAGACCGTGGGAAGTCTTTCTATTTTCTGGTGTCACCTTTAAGTGCTTTCTTCAAGATTTTATAGTTTTTTTCCCCATTGGAGAAGTCTTTTACCCCCTGAGTTAGTTTTGTTCCTAAGTATTTTGTGTTTTTTTGTGGCTATTGTGAATGAGATTATTGTTCCTGTTTCATTCTCAGCCTATTCATTGCTGATGTACAAAAAAAATCACTATTTTTGTATGTTGACTTAGTATCTTGTTATGCTGTTGATCAGATTCAGGAATTCTTGTGTGGAATAATTAGTTTCTTAGGTATAGAATTATGTAATCTGGAAATACGGATAATTTTATTTCTCCATCCCTGATAAGTAATTAATGACCAGAATTTTCAGGGAGTGAAAAACAATCCTAAACTCCCAAAGAATCAGCAATCCAATTAAGAGATGAGCTAATTAACTGAACAGATTCTTCTCAAAAGAAGAAATACAAGTGTACAATAAACACATAAAGGAAAGCTCAATAACCATTGACAACTATTTGCAGCAGAATATTTAGTAACAAAGAAATAGGAAATGATACCATTTGCAGGGAAATAGATTTGTAGAGTATTAAAGTGAATTAAGCCACATCTAGAAGGACAAAGAGTAATTATGTTTTCTCTCATCTGTGGCTGCTATACTTAGAAGACAAACATTTAGCAAAACACATAGAATCACACACCCACAAGCTTACACACACACACAATTAATCTAATTAACGTGAAGTATATGAATGTAAGAAGCCCCTTCAAATATTCAAAAGACCTTTTAACAAAAGTGAATATGTGGAATATGAAACATATACCACCGTGGGTACAGCCACCACTGGGATGGGGAAAGTGAACAGGTAATGTGGAGGTAGGTGAATATGCTCAAAATACTTCATGTGGATGTAGGAAAATTGAGTAATAAACTTTGTTGAAAATAAATTGGAAGAAGCGGAGGAGAGGAGTGGTGGGAGATAAGTCTGATCAAGAAACATTGTAAACATACATGAACTTGTCAAAATACCTCTTTCACAAATAATTTCTGCTAATTAAAAATGTAGACTTTCCTCCATAATACCTATTTTTTGGTAAAAGCAAGGTCTCAACTGATCAATATCTACATGAGACTAGTAACTACAATATGAGAAGCTTAGTTCTAAAATTTCGTATTGATTATGTTTTTTCATCACCAAATTGATTCTATTTAGAACTCAGATTTGTTTTTCTCTGATAAACTAGGCATTTAAAATTATATCCACATTTAAATTTGAAATAATATATCTTTTTTCCCTAATAAGAACTTCTGACTTTACTCCAAACACAGTCCTTGTGCCTACTTCTGGTTTACAATGAAATGCTTGACCCTCAATTTCCTCTGGATTCTATTATTTTTTATTATATTTTATCCTAGGATTCTTGCTTTTTCTTTTTTTATTATTTTTTATTGTCAAGGTGATGTACAGAGGGGTTTTGGTTACATAAGAAAAGTAATGATTATATTTCTTGTCAACCTTGAAATCCCTTCCCTCAATTTTCTCCTACCTTCCCTCCCCCAACCCCCCAAAGTTGTACAGACTGTTTCCAACATATTGTCTTGTGTATATCACTGTTGCATTGGTTCCTCTCTTGTTCTTTGTCTCATCATTCTGTTCCCCTTCCCTTCCCTAATTCAAATAAATATATATAAAATTCCATGGTACCAAAATCAAATACAGTAACAACAGAGGATATATCATAAGGGGAAAAAATACAAAAGAAACAAAAAATCACATAGTACATTGAAAACAACAACAACAAAGAAAAAAATCTTATGTCCATGTCTTGGTGTTCTTTTCATGTAGCATCATCTTATATGGTCATATGTATTCTTGCTTTTCTTTAAAGAGCCTGTATACAATTTCTTCTTGAAGTCCTTATAAGAAAAAAAAGCCTTTTTTATTTTCTTTCTTTTTTTGCTTCAGAGATGATTATTTTCAATCTTTATTATATTATTATTATTATTATCTTCAAATAATAGTATAAAGGGTTTTCAATTTAACATGTCTATTCATGTGTATAATACATCTTAATTACTGTTATACCTTTCATAATTTTCCTTCACCCTTCTATCTATCCCATTCCAACCTCTCTCATAAGGTTACTTATTGTAAAGATAAGGGTTACAGTTGCAGGAGTAAGGTAATGGATACCTTTGGTATCCAACATTGTTACTCCCTCCTTTCCCTAGCATCCCTTCCTGCCCTACCTCTCCAACTCCTCCCTACTCTCTTCCCCACCCCGCAAGTTGTAAAGTTTGTTTTCAACACAGTATCTTGTACATCTCATTGTTACAATGGGTCTGACTGTATCCTTGTTTCAACAAATTTTTATTTCCCTTTCCCTGCCCAAATCAGAAAAATTAATATACAAAATGCAGGGCACCAGAATCAAGTACAGTGAAAACAGGAGTTATACCATGGGGGAAGAACATACAAAAGAAACAAGAAAATCACATAGTACATTAAAAACAACAGTAACAAAGAAAAAACCTTCTTGGGTTCATTTCACTTAGCATCATCTTATATGGTCATATGTATATAGCTTTTGAGCTTTTCTGCTTGTCTGGTAGGATTATACTAGACATATACTAGTTATTGAAAATAAGGGAAATCATGGGACTTATGTTTCTTTGGATCTGTCTTACTTCACTTAATATAATTTTTTCCAAGTCTTTCCATTTCCTAACAAATGGGGTGGTGTCATCTTTCTGATGGAAGCATAGAATTCATATATACATATATATATATATATATATATATATATATATATATCACATTTTTTGATCCATTCATCTATTGAGGGGCATCTGGGTTGGTTCCACATCTTAGCTATGGTGAATAATGCTGGGATAAACATATTTGTGCTGGTAGCTTTACTATGGCCTTATTTGTGATCCTTTGGGTAAAAAAGTGGGATTGCTGGGTCAAACGGGAGCTCTATGTGCAGTCTTTTGATGAATCTCCATACTGCTTTCCAGAGCAGTTGAACAAGTAATACACTCCCACCAACAATTCAGTAGGGTTCCCTTTTGACCACATTCCCTCTAGTATCTATTGTTATTAGATTTCCTGATAATAGCCATTCTAACTGGGGTGAGGTGGAATCTTAATGTTGTTTTGAATTGTATTTCTTTTATGTCTAGAGAAGTTAAGCATTTCTTCATGTGTCTATTGGCCATTCTTATTTCCTCTTCAGAGAAGACTCTCTTCAAGTCTTTAGCCTACTTATCAATTGGGAGTTGTTTCTTTGAGGATTTGTTGTTGGGGGATTTAATTTTTTGAGTCCTAAGTATATTTTATTTTATTTATTTTTTATTGTGAAAATACCGTACAGAGGGGTTACAATTACATGAACAAGGTAGTGAGTACATTTCTTATCAAGCATTGTTGCCTACTCCTTTATTTCCCCTTCCCAACTCTTCCCATCTCCCCCCCCCTCATTCCCTCCCTCTCCCCCAAAGATGTAAAGTTCATTCTTTGACATAACAATTTGTACATCTCATTGTTGCAATGGATCCATCTGTATCCCTTTTAAAACAATTTGTTTTTTCCCTTCTCCTCTACAAATTATACCAACATCAAATACAATGAAAGCAGGGGTTATAATGTGGGAGAGGGACATACAAAGCAACAAAGAAATCATCTTATAAATATGTTAGAAACAATCGCAAGAAAGAAAAAAAAACATTTGAATACTTATCTTGGGGTTCATTTCACCTAACATCAACTTATCTGACCTTTTCTGCTTGCCTCAGACATATACTAGTTATTGCAAATAAGGGAAACCATGGGACCTATGTTTCTTTGGGCCTGGCTTTCTTCACTTAATATAATTTTTTCCAAGTCTTTCCATTTCCTAACAAATGGGCCAATGTCATTCTTTCTGATGGAGGCATAGAATTCCATTGTGTATATATACCACATTTTCTTGATCCATTCATCTACTGAGGGGCATCTGGACTAAGTATATTTTAGATATGAGGTCCTTGTCTGGTGTATGGCTAGTGAAGATATTCTCCCCATCCATGATGGGCTTTCTATTGATCTTGCTAGCTATGTCCTTTGCCATGGGGAAGCTCTGCAACCTTTCTTTGATTTGTTGTGTTTCTGTCTCTATTAAGAAAATTTCTACCTGTGCCACTGAGCCCTAGAGTTTCTCCAATTCCTTCCTGCAATGTTTTTACCCTTTTTATTTTTTTCTGGCAGTTCAGTTTTATTGCCGAAAGAGTACATACTATTTAAGTGTAAGATTCAGCTTCTTCACTGAAAATTTTGGTGTTACTTATTTTTAATTGTTTAAGTGATATGGTTTTCATTCATAAGAATTAGATTTTACTCAAAATATTCAGAAGTTTTTACTATTTACTACTTTCTGATAAGCCAGTTACACTGTAGTTAAAGATTTTAGTTTTCTTGCTTTTTATTTTATTTTATTTTAATTTTGTTATAGTTTAGTTTGGCTTTGCCCTTCATTATTCTAAAATATTTTTAGTCAAAATAGATTGTTTGGTATATAAAAATGGAATTTAGGCCATCACCCATTGTTTCTAGTTTAATACTGAAATTTATATGACAATTTCTAGTGATATTTTTAGACTCTCGTACTGGTAATCTTGCTAATGAGACCCAACATACTGGACTTGTCATTAATAGGAAGTGGAGTATCTTTC
This sequence comes from Dipodomys spectabilis, assembly GCF_019054845.1. Taxonomy (NCBI): domain Eukaryota; kingdom Metazoa; phylum Chordata; class Mammalia; order Rodentia; family Heteromyidae; genus Dipodomys; species Dipodomys spectabilis. The sequence continues at coordinate 5,677,698 of NW_024870817.1, read as the reverse complement.
TTCAACTTTTTCTACTTTAAAATTTATTTTTTCCATAAAAATTTAGATTTTTAGATAAATAGCCATAGGTAAAGAAGAAAATGAAGTATCTTTCTTTTAGATAGAAACTGAGCAATTTTAGTTCCCTCTATTCTCAATGGAAGTGTGAATTTCGTGAGGACAAGCTGCTGCTGTAGGAGAGATTCTTACTCCTAGACACTCAGTTATATGCTTGTAGTGATGGGAGTTGTAATTCTTCAAAGTGGCTTTCTAAAATATAATTTGCATAATCTAGTCTGTATTCTTTCCTTGAGGCTTATTTTTAACTATGTATCACATCCAAGGAAAAATATATTCAGTTCCAAGAGGCTTAGAAATTAATGTAAATTTCATGCAACTTTCCTGAAAAGGTAGCCTGAAAAGTGGTGGAAGTCCATCCTGATAGGCACCACTAAATTTGATTTTTGAATGGATTTTCCCCCAACGGTTCTCTTATCCCAAGGGACAGTGATTCTGACTCATGTCCACTACAAGCTCCATTGTCTCTTATTCCTCTCACTTTGCAACTCCTCTTTTCTCTTTGGGAATAGGTTTAGTCTCTACAATGTAAGCCAAATTGGCTTTTCTCAGCTTATTACATTTTTTAAAATTCTCTTTTGGCAAGATAAAGAGAACCAGAAAGAACAACAAATCAAGGACATTCTTAAGGGCATTCTCTGTCTCTCTGTCTCTCTTTCCACACGCACACACATATACATATATGTACAGTTTAGTATATTAATATATTCCCACTATGTTTACAAGTACTTGCTCAATGCAGGCTATTTTTATCCCAATATTATGTGAGCAACAAAAAGTTCATATTATTTGACTTTTAATCACCTGTAATCTTAAATATGTCCTATATACCTTTATGAATGTGAGAAATCAGTTTAGGCAACATAATTTTTCCGAAAAAATGCTGAAAATAAGGAACCACATCAGAGTACAATGGTAGAAATAGATATAACAATTTCATATAATATCAGAAATTACTTCATTACTGATACTAAATCCTCATAATGCTATGCTTGAACAATGAGAAGTTTTGTCACTATTTGCTAAAATACATTAACAATAAAATGATATTATGAGAAATTTGAGAATACTAGCTATTTTTACATAGCAGAAAGAATTTAAATGAATATTTATAGAAAATCTAGTCTATTTTAAAAATGGCATTGCATAAAAGAATAATGATAAAGCAATTAATGTAGGAAGTCATAAAACATGAACGTTTTTTATAACTTATATTGACAAGGTTAAAAACATATTTCTCCTCCAATGCTTCTATTGATTGACAAGGACAAACTCAGGGCTTCCCTTTTGCCCCTATTCAGAGTCATGTGTGTCTCATAAATTATTAATTAACATTAGAATTATTTGCCTCTTCAAACTAGCTAGACACACAGATTAATTCTTCCTGTTCAACAAAGTGGAATGCATCCTTGTATACAAAGTAACTCGGAGCATGAAGCATCTCATCTAAATGTGTTCATCCCTCACCCTATTTAAGGGTCAAAGTCCAGCCATTTTGCTGAACAGAGCTGTTTTCCACATTGCAATCATTTTCTCAATTGTATGAATTTCATCTCTGATAGTACCATGTGTTTATGTCAACATTTCTGAGCTGGTATAAGAGCAGGTCATGATATTTAAGTTGAAATCGTTAATGACTTTAAAAATAGACAACATGGAATAAAACTGAAAAGTTAAAAACATATTTTCCTATGTCTATCAATCCCTGACAGATAATTTCTTCATAAAAAGTGATGGAAGATCCTGAACTATTTCAGGAAAACAATTCCAGTAAACAATATTGCTCCTAGAAAGGAAAAGGATGATTTTTGCTAATAGAAAAAAATTAAAGTTAAAAACTTTCATATTCTTCATATAACATAATCACCAATTTTCTTCTCTTAACAAATCTATTACTTACATTCTGCTGCCATGATGTTATAAATATAGAAACCGATGTATAATTTACTCAAACTTGCAATGTAATGTGGAATCAAATAAGACAAAGATTTTTACTTCAAAATTCAACTTCCTTAATCTTCTTCTTTTGTGCAGAAACCTAGACTCATAAATAATGCCCATGATTTATTGTTTGTTGTAAAACATTTCTCATCCTATTGATATCCACAGCACTAAATAACTCTCTAACAGGCTTTTCCTAGTTTTCTTTCTTGAAACATTGGATATTTGAGTCTACATGGACACAGGTCATCATGGTACTTTTATTTTGTTTCATTATATTACTGAATAACTGAAAACTTGAGCATTAAAACATTTTTTTAAGTTTCTAGAAAAGAAGTGAAGATTAAATCACAGAGATGGCAAGGAAGGCATAAAGAAATACTAAACTTTAGTTGATGGCAACATAAAGTATTAGACTCTTAGTTTAGACAAATTTGTCATGTAAATATTGGCATAAGCCTGAGAAATTCTCAGTGCTAGCTTTGCAACTTCTTTACACTGAAATAGTACCACAAAATTAAACAATAAAACAGCAATAATACAAAGGTATCTCTCAGATCATGCTTCTCAAGACAGACCTTTACCAAGGTAGCTTCCTGTGAGAAGAATCTCCACTGGGTAGATCCTGACTGGGTTGAATAACATGACTTCTGAGATACTGAAATATTGGAGTATGTGCCCATATCCACCTCTCTAATTATTATTGTGGTGATGTTGCTTGCCCACAAACTGAACTCTGTTCAAAGGTAATTTGTTCCCAAATCTCTATTGCCCTTTTGGTCTAGTGAAAGCACTCGTCCAGAAATACTGATCCATTTCAATCAGAAAAATATGCCCATATATTCCTATATGGAGAGACAGCTTTATTTTCTGCTTTCATCTTTTATTTGAGCACTTTCTACCTACAGACTCAATGTAACAGGAGCTCCCCCTCACAACCCTTGATGTTTTCTTTAAAAATATGTGTTTCCCACATATTCAGGTAACAGAAGTGTGAGATGTAGATGTGATTGGAAGGCCCTTAAAATTATATATCCATTCATAGTAGTGTCTGATTCACAGACCATGACAATGTATATGTTATTGTGTTGTTCCTTTTGGCACTGGAAGTTAAAGAGTTTGATGTGGAAGAAGGCATCTAGAGGAATTATTTTGTTCAGGTTGGAAGAAAAGTGGCATGTAAAGAAGCATTAAAACTTCATAGATAGGCAAAGTGCTTGTGGATTTGCTAATTGATTTCAAAGATTTACAAAGTATCCAGAGAAGTATAGAGTTATGAGCAATAATATATTTTTATGGAATTTAAAATATTGATTTGGGTTAGTGCAACTTATTCACCAGTATGGATGCTATTGACTTTATGTAAGAGCAATAAATATTTTGCAGTTAAATTAACATGCTGCATCACATTACTTGTATCTGCATTGACCCACAAGCTTACTGGTGCATGATTTTATCATTGCAAGTAAATAGAGAGGAGAGAAGACCTTTCCAAGAGTGGTTTATTTTTGATGCTTTATTTTTTGAAAGCAAAAATTATTTCAAATATAACTTAGGCCATTCCAACATTTAATTCAAAGGCATTTATAAAGAAAGATGAATGATCTCTTAAAATTTGGAGGCAAACATAGGACTGAGTTCTCTGGTTGATATACTCACCACAATTGTGATCTCTGTTTTTCGTGAGCACCTTTAGGAATAATGGAACCACATGCTATATATTGGGATACAATGTGTATTTTCATTTATCATATTACAAATATTGCATAATGTTTTAGTTATTTGCCACATTTCACTGACATTTTAAAGTTTCTAATTTTTTCCAATTTTAGTTTTTGTTAATTAACTTTATAGTTGTACAAAAGAGTTGTCATTTAAGAAAATAGTCTATGAATAGTCTATGAATATGTATCTTGAGAAGTGTCACCTCTTTCAATATTCTTACTCACATCTCCTATATCTACTCATTTCCTGACCCTTTGCTCTTTTATTTTGTAGGATATACATTAGATTCTTGACTGCACTTTCCCCTCTTCCTCTCTTCATTTATCCTCTTTTCCCTTTGACCCCAGTCCACACCTTTGAGTACTTACTGGTGTTTTATTTTGCTGAGCTTTGACTTTGCCTTTCTTTGAGTTCTCCCTTGATTCTATGGTATTTCAGTTAATACATTTGTATATGCTTGCATGCCACCCAACATAATTACATATTTACATATTTAGTTTATAAGCTAAATTTTGCTTCAACATATATGGAAAACATGAGTCTTTTAAGTCAGCCCAGAAAGACAAAGGTTACAAAACTTTTTTTCAAATTGCAAAATTATATAGGCATTTAATCTTTTTTGTACGTTTTTTATTGTAAAAATACTGTACAGAGGGATTACAGTTACATGAGCAAGGTAATGAGTACATTTCCTATTGAGCATTATTGACTCCTCCTTTGTTTATCCTCCACCATTCCTTCCCTCCCACCTCCACAAATACACCCCACCCACTTCCCAAAGTTGTAAGGTTCCTTTTCAACAGTGTCTTGTACATCTCATTGTCACAATGGGTCAGCCTGTATCCTTATTTAAGCATTTTGTGTTTTCCCTTCCCCTCCCCTAATTAGAGAAGTACATATACAAGATACAGAGCACTGACATCAAATACAGTGAAAACAAGGGTTAAACTGTGGGGGAGGAACATAAAAGAAACAAAAAAAATCACATGGTACATTATTAATATGTTAAAAAGAAACCATAGCGAGAAAGACAAAAGGTATTTGTGTCCCTATCTTGGAGTTCATTTCACTTAACATTATCTTATATGGTCATATGTACATAGATTTTGACATTTTCTGCTTGTCCTACACATGTACTAGTTACTCCCACAAACAATGCAGTAGGGTTCCCTTCTGTCCACATCCCCTCCAGCATCTGTTGTTATTAGAGCTCTTGATTCTAGCCATTCTAACTGGAGTGAGGTGGTATCTCAATGTTGTTCTGATTTGCATTTCTTTTATGGCTAGAGAGTTGAGCATTTCTTTATGTGTCTATTGGCCATTCTTATTTCCTCTTCAGAGAAGTTTCTCTTTTTTAAGTCTTTAGCCCACTTATTAATCAGGTGGTTGTTTCTTTGAGGATAATTTCTTGAGTTCCAAGTATATTTAGATATGAGACCCTTGTCTGTTGTATGGCTAGTGAAGATCTTCTCCCAAACCAAACCGTGGGCTTTCAATTGATCTTGCTAGCTATGTCCTTTGCCATGCAGAAGCTCTTTAGCTTCATGCAATCTCTATAAAGCAAATTTCGGCCTGTGCCAAGGAGTCATAGGGTTTCCCCTATTCCTTCCTGTAATGTTTTCAGGGTGTCTGCTTTGACTCCAAGGTCTTTGATCCACTTGGAGTTGATTCTGGTACAGGGTGATATTGATACATAAGGATCTAGCTTTAGTTTTCCACAGGAGTTTAACCAATTTTGCCAGCACCGTTTACTGAAGAGGCTGTCTTTCGTCCATTCTATTTTTTTAAGCTCCCTTATTGAAGATTAGGTGGCTATAGGTCTGTGGGTTCATTTCTGGGTTGTCAGTTTTATTTCATTGGTTCTCAGGGTTTGTTCTTGTACAAGTACCAACCTGTTTTGATTACTATGGCTTCTTAGTAGAGTTTGAAATTTGGTATTGATATTCCTCTTTATTGGAGGATGATCACTAAGGAGACTGAATATACTAAGTATAATAGTGGTAGAAAGGCTGGCAATTAAGAAGATGATTGTTTGGCCAGCCAAACAATGTGGCTTAGTGGTAGACTGCTTGCCTAGCATTAATGAAGCCCCAGGTTCTATTCCTCAGTAGCACCTAAACAGAAAAAGCCAGAAATGGCACTGTGGCTCAAGTGGTAGAGTGCTAGCCTTGAGCAAAAGAAACTCAGGGACAGTGCCCAGTTCCTGAGTTCAAGACCCAGAATTGGTAAAAAAAAAAATTAAAAAGATAATTGGCATATCCACAAATTATAAAAAAATTAAGAAACATCCCATACAAGATTTTATCCTATATTTGCTTAACAATAATTTTCTTTTGCAATGCTTAGGCCCTGATGTTTGTTCTTCCAGAAACAAAGAATAAAGGAAAAGCTCTTAATCAGCACATCAGATATTTGAAAGTAAGTTATTGTCCTTATTAATTAAAGAAGGATCTTTCAGGCAAATCTTTGAAGATTTCTTGCTTGCTTCTGCACAGTTATTCTCAATATTGCCTCTCACAAAATTTAGATTACTGAAATGAGTGCAATGCAGAATTTGATCTAACATGTAGAATGTATCCAGACTTTATTTTGAATTCTTATAATGCAGACTGTAACTGAGCTTTACAAAGCTGTCCCAAAAATATCTGAGAAAATCAAATTTAAAAAAGGAGACATTTTATTTTGGCTCATTTTTCAGAGGTTACAGTCCATGGTTGTCTCCACTGATTTGGAGTACATGATCATACAATGCATTATAATTTCAGGGAAGCAGAGAGAAAGATGTCAAGGATTGGATATTCTCTCTAAAGACCTGTGGCCAGTGGTCTGCTTCCTCCAACTAGACTCCACCTAGTAGCCCATTCAGCTATGAACCCATCATGGATTAACCCACTGATGAAATTAGTAGCTTTATGATCTAATCACCTCTCAACTGCACCAGTACCAGGAGGCCAAGCCTTAAACACAGTAGCTTTTGGGGCTATTATACATCCAAATAGAAATACACAGAAACTATATAGCTTTTAAAATTATTCTCTAACATTATTTATCTATTTCTTAACTCAAATGAATATATTCCATAATTGTATATAATAGAAATAGTTTAGATTATTACTATATGTGTGGATAAAAATGGTATCTAATATTTATTGTCTCCTAGAGTTAGGCACTGTAGATTTACTAATAAATAAAATTATGAAGAATTCTTGCCTTAATGGATCTTTCTATTAACTAGCAGAAAACAACATTAAAAAGTTGTAAACACTTAATAGGTATTGGCTTTTCAGGTAGTGGTAATATTAGATTTCTTGATTTGTTTGGTGTCTACATCACAATCATCACTATATTCTACAGATTATATAGCTTTTTCTTTATTTTTTCTAAATTATTATAACTCCAAAAAAATGCTAAAACTGGAAATGGTACTGTGGCTCAATGTGGTAGGGCACTAGCCTTGAGCAAAAGAGCTCAGATACAACACCTAGGCCCTGAGTTCAAGCCCCATGACCAGTAAAAAATATAAAATAAAAATTCTAATACTGCCACATGAATATATGCAAAATTAACATTAAACAAACACATCACTAGAAATAAGCTGCTCAGGGTTCTATGATAAAATATACAAATGGATCACATGCAAAAATCTGACAATTTTGAGTAATAACTTGAGTTACAGTTACTTTTAAACTCAGACATAAAAATAAACAGCATTCAAAAGAATCACTTGGCAAGTATCAAATGCTGTGAGGTTGTATAAAAATGCACAATTCAGCCAGAACATGTGAAGAACATTACACTGAACAACTGGAGAAGACACTTATGAATTTACATAAAATAGTAACTTGACACTTTTGGGATTAGAAAGCAAGATTCAATCATTTTTTTTAAAGTAAGTGACTGTGTTTTGCTAACTAATGAAAATTTTATCAGAAAAATACCAAATATACAACTGTTCAAAACATGCATATAGAAATTGTAAGTTTACTTTAACGTCAATCAAGCAAAATAAAATTCACAAATAAACTACTATTTAAAATGAAAATTATTTTACATTATTAAAAACTTGGATTAAAGCCAGGTGCCCGTGGCTCACGCCTGTAATTCTAGCTACTCAGGAGGCTGTAATCCTACCTTCCCGGGCAGGAAAGTCCGTGAGACTCTTATCTCCAATAAGCCACTAGAAAACCAGAAGTGGCGCTGTGGCTCAAGTGGTAGAGCGCTTGCCTTGAGATGAGGGATAGTACCCAAGCCCAGAATTCATGCCCCACAACCAACCAAAAAAAACAAAAAACAAAAAAAAACTTGGATTAAATGTAAATGACATATGCAGCATAAAATGATTTAAGAAAATTGGAAGGCATGAAATTTATTTTAAAATTTATCCAACTTAAAGAGCTAAAAATAACCAGCCATTCATAACATATAAATAAACTATAGTTTAATTATATTAATTCAGTAAAATATTAGGAGCGAAAAATCACAGAATAATACTTATATTGAGATTATATATAAACTCATAAATCCATTGTTTAGAGTTACTTACACATATATACTAATATTTTAAAGCAAAAATTGATAAATTCCTCTCCCTCACTCCCATCTTCCCTCCCTCCCTCCCTTGCTCTCTCTCACTCTCTCCCTCTCTCTTTCTTTCTTTCTTTCTTTCTTTCTTTCTTTCTTTCTTTCTTTCTTTCTTTCTTTTCTTTCTTTCTTTCTGTCTCTTTCTCTCCCTCCTCTCTTCCTTTCTATCTCCCTTTCTATTTCTCTCCCTTCCTTCCTTCCTTCCTTCCTTTCTTTCTTTCTTTCCTTCTTTTCTAGTGGGACTGAGGCTCAAACTGAAGGCCTCTCACTCTCTCTTTGATTTTTCACTTAACATTGGTATTTTGCTGCTTCTAGATTTTTGCTGGTTAATTGGATTTTTTTCTGCCCAGGCTGGTTTCAAACTATGATCCTTCGATCTCAGCCTATTGTGAACTAGGATTACAGATGTGAGTCAATAGCACCTGGAAATATAAATTCTTGATTGCATAGAGAATGTAATTGAAGATGGGCTTATCTTATTCTCAGATTATTTAATGCTACTTCTTACTGGTCTTTGAAAACCATTATGCAATTGTAACATGAGTTTATCGATTTTGGAAAATGATTCAAGCAAAATTCCAGCTTATGGATTCCCAACTGTCCTGTTGCCATTAAATGTCTTAACTTCCCACTTCCCACTTACATAATCAGTACTTGGGGTATATCTTTATTGAATTTAAATGAATTGAGATAGCATAGCAAATTAGACATTTCCACCATATGACTCCATGAGTGACAAATTGACAAGTGTCAATAATAATAATTTAATAATAATAAGAGAAAGAGAAAGAAATAATAATAAGAAGAAAAAATGATAAAGAAAAAGAAAAAAGAAAGAAAGAAAGAAAGAGAAGAAAAGAAAGAAAGACAGACAGACAGAACTTTTTTATGATTGTGACTCATGAAAATGTTAACAGGACAAATGGAGAAAGAAAAAGGAAACAGCAAGGAAAACAGGAAATAGCCCACACAGAGATCCAACACTGGCCTTTTCAGGGTATAGAAAACTAAAGCTTCAGCCACAAATAAACCAGACAAACTTGGTGATAATGACTAGCAGAAACATATGTAGATTTCTTCCAAGTTTAATCGAGGTATGTAGTTTAGTGTCACAGTAACTTCTTCTGCATGGCAAACTAGTGTTGGAGAAAACTGAAATTTTAACATGGCTCATAGCTCGAGGAGCTAAATCCAGGTTCCATGTTCAGAAGGGGATGGTTTTTTTGGGAGTGAGAAACAGTTTCTCAGCTAAGGAACAATCATGTATCAGGGAGTCTGGAGAGACCATTGTGTGTAGGGAAGATGCTCGTGGCAGTTAGTCATGGAGAAATGGGCATGTTGAGAAGTTTAAGAAGCAAGAATGTTGGCCCTGTCATTTGTAGTGAGCAGCAAACCCCACTATTTCTAGATCACTGTGGAAACAGAGTTCTTAGCCCAGCTGGTGAACTTTTTGGGTTGAATGGACTGCTACCATGCTGCATTGGGAGACTAGCAGGCATAATGCTTGGTTTCCAAATCTAGTGAAGATTTCAGTGCTCTGTGTTTTTTCCTCTCTCTAATATATTTGAGAGACATTTTAGGTTTATATGTTTGCTGGCTCTAGGGACACAAACTAAGAAGGCATTTGCGGCAATTGGAAATCTGTCTACCAGGCAGAGAGCTTCTTGTGACCAGTAGAAGGTATTGGAACAAAAAAAGGAAGTGGATACAGTTGCTGCTGTTAGAGAAGTGTGTTTTCTCCTTTCTAAGTGATACTGAAAAATCGAATCCTCAAGCAAAAACTGTTCATTAAACTGCCTGAATAAAATTGGAAGGTATGTCCATCTCAACAGATGTACAAGGGATGACCAGAAACAAGCAAATGTTATTTCTCCAAATGTGCATACTTTCTCTGTAAACACATGTAAAGATCTACACGTAAAGATATGAAACAGATGAGATGTCAAAAAATTGAAAAGACTACTTATAGATCATCAATGTCTACATATAGGATTCAAATAAATTTCTGAACAAAGTAATGAATCAATTCAGGACCTGAATGAGAAAATTAGCAATATGGATAAGAAAATCAGCCGATACTAGAAAAAATAATAGAAATGTTGGAAAGGAAAAAAATAAGTAATTCATGTTTTTAAAGTAAAAACTACCACCAATAGACTAGATTAGGCATAAGAAAGAACACAACTAGTCATGACTAGAGACAATTTCCATGTCATATTTGTGGTCAGAATACTAAGAATATTAAGAAAGACTTTTCAAAGTGACAAAAGACAAGTCACTAATTTTCAAAGGGAAATGCATCAGATGACAATGGAATGTGCTCTGAAAGTAAATAAAAGCCAACCAGTATATGTATAACATCTTTGAAAATTATCCTACAAAATCAAGAGAAAAATAAAAACCTTTATAGCAACACAAAAGAAACAAGTTCATTACCACTACACCAGCATTACCAGGATAAATGAATTCTACATGTATTTTTTCCTAGATGAATGCATTTTCTTACAATTACTACAAAAATAGTGTCTATTTTATCATGTGCACTTTTTTCATTTGTTTCTTCCTTGTATCATTATGACTCCTTTAAATAACCCTGGAAGTTTTCTCTATATCAGTTTCTTCACTGAATTTCTTCATTTTAAAGGAAGAACAGACCTGTTAAACCAAAACATATACATTGTCAATATTTGTAGTTAATATTTTTTAAATACAATTTTCTTCAGTGAATTTAAATAACAGTCTGGTTTCCACTTCCTTCAGAACACTTCATGGAGTTGGGGTTGGATGTTTCCTTTATTCATTCATCCTTGAATAAAAGTAAGTTTGGGACAGACCAGTGATTACCCTTATATGCCTCTGTGTTCTCAGTGTCTCCAGAATGGTTGACAAGATTATTCTCTAATACCTATCAAAATTCCAACCTCATTCTTCAAGGAAATAGAAGAGGCAATCCAAAAATTCATATGGAACAATAAAAGACCCCAAATAGCAAAAACGCTCCTCAATGGAAAGAACACTGCTGGAGGAATATCAATACCAAATTTCAAACTCTACTATAAAGCCATAGTAATCAAAACAGCTTGGTACTGGCAAAAGAAGAGACCTCAGGACCAATGGAATAGAATTGAAAACCCAGAAATGAACCTACAGACCTATAGCCATCTAATCTTCAAAAAGGGAGCTAAAATAATAGAATGGAAGAAAGACAGCCTCTTCAGTAAATGGTGCTGGCAAAATTGGTTAACTACATGTAGAAAACTAAAACTAGATCTTTATATATCACCCTGCACCAGAATCAACTCCAAAAGGATCAGAGACCTCGAAGTCAAAGCAGACACTCTGAAAACATTACAGGATGGAATAGGAGAAACCCTAGGCCTCCTTGGCTAAGGCCAAATTTTCTTAATAGAGACCCGGAAACAACAAATCAAAGAAAGGCTGGACAAATGGGATTGCATGAAGTTGCAGAGCTTCTGCATGGCAAAGGACATAGCTAGCAAGATCAATAGAAAGCCCACGGATTGGGAGAAGATCTTCACTAGCCATACAATGGACAAGGGTCTCATATCTAAAATATACTTGGAAATCAAAAAATTAAATCCCTCAACAACAAATCCTCAAAGAAACAACTGCCCAATAAATAAGTGGGCTAAAGACTTAAAGAGAAACTTCTCTGAAGAAGAAAGAAGGATGGCCAATAGATACATGAAGAAATGCTCAACCTCCCTAGCCATAAAAGAAATGCAAATCAAAACAATATTAAGATACCACCTCACCCCAGTTAGAATGGCTATAATCAAGAACTCTAATTAAACAACAGGTGCTGGAGGGGATGTGGACAGAAGGGAACCTTACTTCATTGTTGGTGGGAGTGCAAACTTGTTCAACCACTTTGGAAAGTAGTATGGAGGTTCCTCAAAAGACTCCACATAGGGCTCCCCTATGACCCAGCAATCCCGCTTTTGGGCATTTACCCAAATGTTTACAAACAAGACCACACTAAAGCTACCAGCACAACTATGTTTATTGCAGCATTATTTACCATAGCTAAGATCTGGAACCAACCCAGATGCTGCTCAGTAGATGAATGGATCAAGAAAATGTGGTATATATACACAATGGAATTCTATGCCTCCATCAGAAAGAATGACATTGCCCCATTTCTTAGGAAATGGAAAGGCTTGGAAAAAATCATATTAAGTGAAGTAAGCCAAGCTCAAAGAAACATAGGTCCCATGGTTTCCCTCATTTACAGTAGTTAGTATATGTATGAGTCAAGCAGAAAAGGTCAGATAAGGTGATGTTAGGAAAATGAACCCTAAGATACATATTTAAATGGTTTTTTTCTTTCATGCACTTGTTTCTAATGCATTTATATGATTATTTCTTTGTTGCTTTGTATGTCCCTCCCCCACAGTATAACCACTGCTTTCACTGTCTTTGATGTCAGTATAATTTGTGGAGGGGAAGGGGAAAAACAAGTCATTTAAATAAGGATACAGGTGGACCCGTTGCAACAATGAGAAGTACAAGTTGTCATGTCGAAAACGAACTTTACAACTTTGGTGGGGGGGTGAGGGAAGGATTGGTTGGAGGGGGGAAGGCTTGGAAGGATGGGAAGGGGAAACAAAGGAGGAGGCTACAATGCTTGATAAGAAATGTACTCATTATCTTGCCCAGGTAATTGTAACCCCTCTGTACAGTTTTTTCACAATAAAAAAAAAAGATTATTCTCTACATAAATCAAGGACCTGATATCACTAAAATTAAGTTCTTTGTTTCCACCTATAATGATACTAAACTGGAGGGAATCTGAATAAACACACTGAACATTGCATTCACTCTGAAAATTTACCAAAACAGTTTACAGTTTTTACACATGAATTATACATAAAAACTCACTCCTTACTTATCTCTCTTAGAACACTGTTATCCTATATGTCTATATGTCTCTTTGCAGAAAATGAGTGGCTTAGCTCATGTGCCTCAGTCTAAATAAATTCATACTTCAGAATAAGAGTTAAAATTACTGAATGAATATAGAAAAATCTTATTTGAAAAGGTGATAAAAAGTTTATTTTAAAGACAGCTCTTGTGTAACATTGGACTTAGAAATTCCTGAATGTCTGACACACAAAAGCAGAGATTAAAACCTTTTAAAAATACATTCTAAAAATCCACCAGTATGGGTTTGAAGGTTGAAAGTTGACAGGAAAGTCATGGCTGTTATATTTCAGTTCTCTGACTCAAAGAAGAGGTTTATGCTAATGTAGCAGAATCAAGAGTTGTCATGTGAGTCTAGTTGCAAACTGGGACAGAGAGACAAGAACATCTAGTCTGTTAATAAGTTATACAGGACCTTTTTTTCACTAGGATTTAACATGGGATCTTGTGCTCTACATTCAGATCTTCAGCATTGAAAAAAATATCCAAAACATACCAAAAAGTAAACTCGTTTTTCCAATGCTGTACATTTCTGTGTTTAGAATTCTTTAATAGTTCTGTGACTGAAATCTTACATTCAGTTTCCTATAATTTAAGTGAAGAAAAAGATATCCAGATAAAAGCTTTTTTTTTATTAACAAACTAGATAGTACCACAAATTACATAACTATTATAAATATCAAAACATGACTTAACTTTTTAGGGCAAAATTATGCTGAAAATTTAGCTTAAGTGTTGGCACATTTGTGAGGGAAAAATCACTTTAAAAATTCGGACTTCTGTGTATATCCAGTGATTTTTTTGTTTGTTTGTTTTTGTCAGTCATGGGGCTTGCACTCTGGGCCTGAGCATTGTCCTTCAGCTCCTCAGCTCAAGGCTAGTGCTCTACCACTTGAGCCAAGGTGCGACTTCCAGTTTTCTGGTGGTTTATTGGAGATAAGAGTCTCACGAACTTTCCTGCCTGGGCTAGCTTTGAATATGATCCTCAGATCTTAGCCTCCTGAGTCGTCAGGATTACAGGCATGAGCCACCTGCATCTGGCTACCCAGTAATTTTAAATTGTTGAAATATTTTAAATTTATGAAATCATAGTTATTGTTTTATTTTTGTATGTTTTTATTGCAAAAATACTGTTCAGAGGGGTTACAGTTACATGAACAAGTTAATGAGCACATTTCCATAGTTACTGTTTTAATTCAGTTTAAGAATGGTCATTGTTCACAATTGCTATTGAAATTTTATTTTCAGTATGATGTGTCTGTAAACCATGGGTTTCCCCCTTGTAAACATAACATTATAGATAATTGAATGTTTGATTATAGAAAAGTTATTTGTTACACATTTTGTTAGACTGGTTATTGTTGCTTATTAGGTTTAATATAGTTGATTAGTTTCATTCTTAAAATTTGACTTTCTAGGACTTGTTGACTTACATGCAGTTACATATAAATCATCTTGCTTTTTATTTGACAATGAGACAATTTAGTAGACTAAACAATCAGCAGATCTTCTTCACAGACTGGCCAATTATATGACAGTGATTTTATTTAAGTATTTCCCCAAATAATTCTACAGTAATTAAAAATAATATGGTGAATGAGGTTTACCATATTTTTATGAGTACTCAATTTTTCTGGTGCAAAGATATATATTATTTATCAGTATAAAAGTAATTGTGAATCACAGGAAAGCCTACTCAATTTTGTAATTTCAATTGTTCTTTATGATCACATTAAAAGCTCATATAAAAATAATAGCTATTGAAAATATTATCAGCAATAAAATTATATTCGAGAAATGAGTCTCCTTACAAATGAATAAACAGCTCAAGAGCTCAGCAATCAATTGCTCCAGCACTAACACTATATAAATACAATTTTATGTATTCTATTAGTATTCTGATTACTTGCCATATTTTCTTTAAATTTATTATTACATTTGATTTTCCAAATTTCTATCTTGAACAGCAATTTCATTTTATTTTCAAAAGATTTTTATTAGCGTACATTAATTATACAAGAAGGATTTCATTGTGGTATTTTTATATCCTGATCAAATTTACCACCTCTATCTCTCTCCTTTATCCCTTCCACCTCCTGAAACAACTTCAACAGGTTTTATTGTTCTATATTTATATATACAATAAAGTATCCATTATATTCATCCTGACTTACCCTCTCTATTCCTTCTATCCCAAAACACTGACCCTCATCTGGAGGGTAATATTTTCCTGTCATTAATTTTTATAGTGTGCATTAATTGTAGCAAGTGGTTTCACCATGGCATTTCAGACATACTTATATTTTGATCAGAATAATTCACCTTCTTGTTTACTTTTTCCACATCTCTGATCCTCCTATTCATAAACACATTTCATTGAGATTCTATGTATTTACATAGTTATAGTATATTTCATAACTATTCACCATTTTTTCCTCTATTCAATTTTCCTTATTGCTCTAAAGAGTCTCATACTTAGAACTGCGTTCTATGTGCATGTGTTTATATGTTCGTGTGTTTATATATGAATTATATCATATATACACATGATAGACATATAATATACATATGATATATCACACATACATATGATGTACATGTGACATACATATGGTATATGTTATTATGATATATCACATATACATATGATGTACATATGACATACATATGGTATATGTTATATATAACATATACCATATGTATGTCATATGTATATGTTATATATAACATATATTATATATAATATATATGTTATATATAACATATATATTATATATAACATATACGTTATATATAACATATACCATAGTAGGTGATATGTACATCATATGTATATGTGATATATCTATCATATGGTATATATGATATATATGATATATATACCATATGTATATCATATATATATATATATGTAATCCATGCAGGTTAATGTATGTGTGTCCTTTAAATCTGGCTTAATTTTATATTTATTTTCCTATATTATCATATTTAATTCCTATATTATCACATTTAACATATATGTATATATATGTATAGTCTTTTATTTTGCATTGTTTATAGTCAGAAGCTTGCTCTCGGAGACTTAGCTAGTGCAAACTATCCATTACCTAATAAGAAAATGGAGTGAAATCACTGTAAGAATTACTGCCTGAACCTTTATCAATATTTCTTAAGAAATAGGTCTTTTATGATAGAAGAAATATGAGTTTTGCTGTTGACTAGTTTAAGATTATTTACCAAAAGTTTTGTAAATGCCTTTCATTATTCTTGCAGTTAGTTTCTATTCAGAAGTTAGTTTTGCTTAATATATTTAATATCTGATATGAGCATCAAGAAATGTTATGATCTTTTTAAAATACAAATACGTTTGATTTTATGCAGTTTTGTACTGAACAATGTTTAATAATATACTCCAGAGATATAAAACTTGTTTTTAATATTTTGTGTTTTTGTAATAAAAATTCTCCCACAAATGCCAATTTTAAGCAGTCAGTGTTATGTCACTAAAACAGGAGTTGGAAGGAATAAACACAAACTCTTAAGAGCCTACAAGTGCTGAAAATGATAAGCAACAACTCATTGAATATTGACTTTTACTTAGATTTATAATTATGTCACTATGTTAAATTTCATATTCATAAAGTGCATATGTTGCTGTGATTATGAATTCAAAACTGTTCTGCATCAGTAGTTAAACCTAGGAAAAGGCATTCAATATGTCCTTCTTGTCCAAAAATGAACTAATCATTCTATATTCACGATTGTACTCTAGCCAAAAATGTTTTTAATGTTCCCATCCTGTTTCCTCCTCCATTTCTTTATGAGTATTGCAGATTTATCAAATCCTTGTAAATGACAACAGAACTTTAAGCTATTTTCCATTTTTCTTATGTTTCCATTTGTTCTACAACCATGTCATAACCACAAGACAAAATGCCACTCTGAAACCTAGATGTAGAAGGGTAGAGATTCAATGTCAAATTATTTACTTACTAAAGCTATAACCAAGGGAAGTAAAAACACTTAGATATCATTTTTCACTAATTTACTTGACTTATTATAAAAGTGACGTACAGCATGATTAAACTTACATGAATCAGGTAATGAGTACATTTCCTTTCATACAGTGTCTTCTGTTCCCTCATCATCTCCTAGTCCCTCCCGCCGTGCTCCATCCACTTTCATTAGTGTCCAGTGAGCTCAACTGCTGCACTTTTACACCCTTCTGACCTCGAATTCTGGACCCTCGCCTCAATTTTTCTGAAGATGTACACTTGAGTACACTATATATAAGGTAAAGAAGACAGAATCATCAGAAACTAAAAACTGGGGAGAAAAAAGAAAAGAAAAAAAGGTTTATTCTTTCCATCTCTTGGAGTAGAATATTATTTTATATAAATAAGAAGAGGTGGATGGGAAGGGATGGGAAGGGGAAACAAAGGAGGAGGCTACAATGCTTGATAAGAAATGTACTCATTATCTTGCCTATGTAATTGTAACCCCTCTGTACAGTATTTTCACAATAAAAAAAGAAGTAAAAAAATAAGCAAATATGAAGAGGCATTTAGGCATTGTGCTTTTGTGCTTCTCTCCTAAGAGTGTCCTCTTTTGGCCTCTGTGTGTGTATCTAGAATCCTATACAATTCATCGTATTTTAGTCAATTTTAGATATAAGTTCTGCATATCAAAGAGAACATGTGCCATTTGTCTCTCTGAGCATGGCTTATCTCACTTAATATGATTTGTTCTAGTCCTGTCCTTTTCCTTGAAACATTATTTTATTATTTTATTCTTTCTAATGACGGTGTAAAATTTCAGTACTTATAGGTACCACATTTTTTAGATCCACTCATGTATTGTGGGTCATTTGGGCTCTTTCCATATCTTGGATACTGTGAATAGTAAGGCAATGAACATGAATGTGCAGATGTCCTTATCATAGCCTGGCTGAAGATGTTAAGGGTAGATGCCCAGGAGTGGTGTGGATGGGTCATGGGGAAGATAATATTTTTTTTAATTTAATTTTATTTTTTTTGTGAACATACTGTACAGAGGGGTTACAATTACATGGGCAGGATTGCGTACATTTCTTATCAAGCATTGCAGCAGCCTCCTCCTTTGTTTACCCTTCACATCCCTTCCCTACATCCCCCCTACCACCCCCCACCCAGTCCTCCTCCCCTTCCCCCTTCCACCTGAATCGTAAACGACTTGTTTTTCCCCATCTCCTCCACAAGTTATACTGACATCAAATATAGTGAAAGCAGGGGTTATACTGTGGGGGAGGGACATACAAAGCAACAAAGAAATTATCTTATAAATGCATTAGAAACAAATGCATGAAATAAAAAAGCATTAAAATACATATCTAAGGGTTCATTTTCATAACATCACATTATCTGACCTTTCCTGCTAGACTCATACATATACGAGATATTGCAAATAAGGGAAACCATGGGACCTATGTTTCTTTGGGCCTGGCTTACTTCACTTAATATAATTTTTTTCAAGTTTTTCCATTTCCTAACAAATGGGGCAGTGTCATTCTATCTGATGGAGGCATAGAATTCCATTGTGTATATATACCACATTTTCTTGATCCATTCATCTACTGAGGGGCATCTGGGTTGGTTCCATGTCTTAGCTATGGTAAATAATGCTGCAATAAACATAGTTGTGCTGGTAGCTTTAGTGTGGTCTTGTTTGTAAACATTTGGGTAAATGCCCAAAAGCGGGATTGCTGGGTCATAGGGGAGTTCTATGTGAAGACTTTTCAGGAACCTCCATACTGCTTTCCAAAGTGGTTGAATAAGTTTACATTCCCACCAACAATGAAGTAAGGTTCCCTTCTGTCCACATCCCCTCCAGCACCTGTTGTTGTTAGAGTTCTTGATTATAGCCATTCTAACTGGGGTGAGGTGGTATCTCAATGTTGTTTTGATTTGCATTTCTTTTATGGCTAGGGAGGTTGAGCATTTCTTCATGTATCTATTGGCCATCCTTCTTTCTTCTTCAGAGAAGTTTCTCTTCAAGTCTTTGGCCTACTTATTTATTGGGCAGTTGTTTCTTTGAGGATTTGTTGTTCGGGGATTTAATTTTTTGCTCCTGTTGATATGATGAATAATATTAATTGATTTGTATATATTGAACCAGCTTTGCATCCCTGAAATGAATCCTGTTTGATCGTGGTGTATGCTTTTTTGGATGAATTGTTGAAGTCGGTTGGCCAAAATTTTGTTGAGAAGTTTTGCATCAATGTTCATCAAAGAAATGGGTCTATAGTTCTCTTTCTTTGATGAGTCCCTGCCTGGTTTTGGGATGAGGTTTATGCTGGCTTCCTGGAATGTGTTCGGTAGTGAACTTTCTCTTTCAATTTCATTGAAGAGTTGGAGGAGTATTGGTGAGCTCTGCTTTGAAAGCCTTGTAAAATTCCGCTGTGAAACCATCTGGTCCTGGACTTCTCTGAGCTGGGAGGTCTCTTATTGCTGTTTCTATTTCAATGTTTGATATGGGCCTATTAAGGTGGTTTAACTCATCTTGGTTTAGTTTTGGCATGTCAATATTTGCTAGGAAAAGGTCCATTTCTGTCAAGTTCTCAAACTTATTAGCATAGAGTTTTGAGAAGTATTCCCTTATAATGTTCTGAATCTTGGTTGTTTCCGTGGTGATGTTTCCATTCTCTTCTCTGAGTTTATTTATTTAGGTGTGTTCTCTTCTTTTTCTGATAAGATTTGCTAAGGCTCTGTCAATTTTGTTAATTTTTTTGAAGAACCTACTCTTTGTTTTGTTGATTCTTTCTGTAGTTCTTTTGGATTCTAATTCATTTAATTCTGATTTAATTTTAATTATTTCTTTCCATCTACTGGATTTAGGTTTATCTTGCTGCTCTTTTTCAAGGAAGTTTAGCTGTATCATTAAATTGTTGGTTTCAGATCTCTCCAATTTGTTGATGTAGGAGCTCAGAGCTATAAACTTGCCTCTGAGTACTGCCTTTGCTGTGTCCCAGAGGAGCTGGTAATTTGTGTGTTCATTTTTGTTGAATAGCATGAACATTTTAATTTCCTTTCTAATCCCTTCCATGACCCATTTGTGATTCAGCAGTGTGTTGTTTAGCCTCCATGTGATACAGGACTTTCTTTGGTGGCTTTTGGTGTTGAGTTCTAATTTTATTCCCTTGTATTCAGAGTGAATGCAGGGCATAACTTCAATGTTTCTGAATTTAGACAAGTTTGTTTTGTGGCCTAAAATGTGGTCTATTTTAGAAAATGTTCCATGTGCTACTGAGAAAAACGTGTATTCTGATGCTGCTGGGTGAAATGTTCAGTAGATGTCTGTTAAGTCTAGTTGATCTATGCAGCTGTTTAGATCTGCGGTTTCTCTGTTGAGTTTTTGCTGGGTTGATCTATCTAGTGGGGAGAGTGGTGTGTTAAAATCCCCAACAATTAATGTCTTTGGATCTATATGGGATTTGATGGAAAGTAGTGTTTCTTGGATAAATTTGGGTGCTCCATTGTTTGGCGAATAGATATTTAGAATTTTAATATCCTCATGAAGGAGAGATCCTTTAATTAGTATGTAGCGACCTTCTTTATCTCTTCTCACGAATTTTAATTTGAAGTCTATTTTATCTGATATTAAGATTGCAACTCCCACCTGTTTATGAGGGCCGTTTGCTTGGTAGATTTTGATCTAGCCTTTCACATTGAAAATGTGTTTTTTTATGGGCAAGATGTGACTCCTGAAGGCAGCAGATAGAAGGATCTTGTTTTTTAATCCAACTAGACAGTCTATGTCGCTTAATTGGAGAGTTAAGTCCGTTAATGTTAAGAGATAGGACTGATACATATTTGGGAGTTCCTGCCATATTTTCCACCTTCTGGGGGATTGCAAAACTGGGTTATTCCTATGGTTCTTGGATTCTCAGTTTGGGTGCTGTTTCTTGGCCTTTATTGTGGTCTTGTTGGTTTTCTATGTGTAGGACATCCTTAAGAATCTTTTGTAGGGCTCGTTTGGTGGAGATGTATTATTTCAATTTTTCTTTGCTATGGAAGGTTTTAATTTGGCCTTCAGTTATGAAGGAGAGTTTAGCTGGGTACAGTATTCTTGGTTGATAGTTGTTTGTTTTTAGGGCATGGCATACATCATTCCAGGCTCTTCTTGCTTTGATTGTCTCTGCTGAAAAATCTGAGGTGATTCTAATTGGTTTTCCTTTATAGGTGATTAATCTTTTCTCCTTGACAGCTTTAAGGATCTTTTCCTTGGTCTGAGTTGATCCAGTGTGGATTATAATGTGACGGTGGGATGTCCTATTCTGGTCTGGTCTATTTGGGGTTCTAAAAGCTTCTTGTATCTGAATAGGCCTATCTTTTTGTATGTTTGGGAAGTTCTCTGAGAGGATCCTGTTAAACAAATTTCCTAGACCATTAACTTCTGTTTCTAGGTGCTCCTCTACACCCATTATCCTTAGATTAGGCCTTCTGTTAGTGTTTTCCAAGTATTGGATAGATCTATCATATTTCTTGGACTTGTCTTGGATGGTTGTATGTTCTTTCTTTATAATATCTAGGCTGTCTTCAATCCCTGAGATTCGATCTTCTGCATGGTCTAACCTGCTGTCAAGACTTTCTACTTTGTTTTTTTTATCTCTTTTCCTTCTATTGGTCAGATTTGATGGCTTCAAATTCTTTGTTGAAGCTTTGTTTTAGATCTTGTATGAACTTCTTTACTTTCTTAATTTGGTGTTCAGTGTTTATTCTCAAATCACTTAGTTGATTGGTTATGGTTTCCTTGGACTCAGATTCCTTCTGTTGGGTTCCATTCAGCATTCCCTTTGTGGTCTCCCTGACTTCCTTCAGCTATTTGTTAATGGATTCCATGAATGCCTTTATTGATCTTTGTGTATTCTCTTCATGCTCTTTCAATTCCTGTATTACTCTTTGATTAGTTTCCTCCCGTTCTCCTGTAGTTCTCTTTGAGTGTTCTCAGCCTGCTCACGCCATTCCTGCCTTTCTCTTTGAGTATTCTCAAGCTACTCATGCAAATCCTGTAGCAGTTTTTGAGTAGCTTCCTCACACTTATGATATTCCTGTATAAACTTTTGGATTGCCTCCTCTCTCTCCCTATTACGCTCATACAGAGTCCTTTGTATGTTTTCCATCTTTTCATTTATTATGTTCGCCAGCAGTGTTTGTAGAACTATTTGGGAACTCTCCTCTGGATTATTCATTATCTGTTCTGTCCCTTGATTATAAAGATTTGGGATTGAAATACCTGGATTTGCCATTTTTCTTGTGTTTTACTCTGCCCATTTGATATAAAAATAGCAGCAGTTTTGTGCTAGAACACTATCTTAAGGCAAGCATCAACCAAAGTCTGAATTTGCACAGTCAATAGTCTACAGATACAATCTAATTCAACAGATACATCTATTCAACATTAAAAACTGTGTTAATGGGCTACGAACCGCAAAGAAGAATTTGGAAGACAGAAATTATTAGGGTTAGGGAGAGATGTGGGTAAAAAATAGGAATAGATTGGTGTGGGGAGGCATAGGGAGAGTTAACTAAGTCCTAATCTCAAAGCAGGAAATAGGTTGGGTAGGATGAAAGTAGAGGGAGAGAAAAAAAGAAGAAAGGGAAAGGGAAAAGAAAAGAGAGTAGAAAAAATAGAAAAGTAAATATTAATAATATTATATAGAATGAAAAACAATCTATTTAGAGAAGAATGTGAATATATTGAGAGAAGGGGAAGGATATAAAGAAGATGTGAAAAACTTAATAATAAAAATGCTTAAAATATTATATAGGTATAAAGAGGTAGTACTGCTATTAATGAATTTAAGTCTCAGAGGTTTTGAATTGAGTAATAAATTTGTGGATTAAGTGTGTACACAATGGGGGATAGGGTCTAATAGTCAACTGCAGGTTTATCTGAGGATAGGCAGGAGAAGAATTAAGTCACATAAAGAACAAAAGAGAGGAAAAGGTGAAAAGGATAAGAAAGTAAGAAAAAAAGATCAGATGTTCAGTAGAGCTAAACAAAAAACAGAAAGATAATTAAAAAGAAAAAAAAAACAGAAAAAAAAGAAAAAGAAAGAAAAACGCACACTCACGTATCCCTAAAATAAAAATTATAAGAAGAAAAAAAAAGTTACTGGAAAACAATTTTTTTCAAAAAAGGCAAAAATTAAAGATTACAAAAAGTTTTAGAAAAGAAAAAAAATTTTTTTTATATAAGTTACCAAAAAAAAAAAAAAAAAGAAGAAGAAAAACAAAGCTCTTTGATATTTTTGGGAGGGGTGGGAAAAATCTTGTATCTCCCTTGTGTCCGTAACCAGCTTCTTGTTGGAGTCTCTGGTCTGCTTGTGGTCCTGTGGCTTGGTTGGTTTCTTAAGTCAGTTTGTTCGAACAGGCAGAAAAATGCTCTGCTTTACCCAGGATTTTGCGATCCTCCTCCCAGTCTAGTTCAATGGGAGGCAGATCTGCTTTGAGTATCACCAAAGAGAGAGATGCAGTGATGAGGCTAGGTTCTGGGTAGAGTTGAGGCCTTTCAACAAACAGTAGCTTTTCCGGGGGCTAGTTTGTGAAAAACTCACAGAGCCCAGCCTGGAGCCATTCTCAGGGTTTCTGTTTACTGAATTTCAATTGATTGTTAAGGCTGTTAGAGGGAGGGGCAGCCTCTGGCTCTGATTACCCAGTGAAGAAAGCCACTCCTAGGGCTGGCGCCAGAGCTGGGTGACTTTTCCCTGGGTGGATCTGAGTCTGGGAGGTCACGCCGCCGTTAAGTTCTTGTGACCTGCTAAATGACTCGTTTTATTCCAAGGCCTGAGTTAGAGCTAGCAGCTCCGCCGAGCTTTGTCGGTATCCAAGATGGAGATCTCTGGTGCTTGCGGGGGGAGGGGTGGCCTTCCCTCCTCTGCTCCCTGAGAAGGAGTGAGGACGTCAGGCTTCTACTCATGCCGAGTCTTGGTTCCTAGGTCGTCTCTGGTCTGCGAACTGCAGGATGAAGATGTTCTCTCCTTGTCGGTTCTTGCTGGTGTTGAGTAGAATCCGCTTGTCCTCTGCGTCTGGCTCCTTCGTCCCGGACTCTCTGTGGCTCAGGTATGGCCGCGGCTGCCACCGCCTCAGCCACCGCTGCCGCGGCGGCTGCTGGCAAGAGCTCAGATGTGTCTCCTTGCCTGGATTTTCCCTCTCTGGCCTGACGCTCTGTCCTGTGATGGCACAGTTGGTGTGATTCTCTGGCTTAGGACTGTTCACTGGAACTCTAAAACTGCTTTCTATGCAAGAGCTTGTTTAGATTCCAGCTTCTCCTCCACCATCTTCCCGGAACTCCCCGGAAGATAATATTTTATGATGAGTTTCTTGGAATGATGTAGGAGAATGTTTGGACTCGTGTGAGATTGTAAAGCTATGAAGACTGTGAACAGGAGAATAGCATTCG
Source organism: Dipodomys spectabilis (assembly GCF_019054845.1). Classification (NCBI taxonomy): domain Eukaryota; kingdom Metazoa; phylum Chordata; class Mammalia; order Rodentia; family Heteromyidae; genus Dipodomys; species Dipodomys spectabilis. The sequence goes on along the minus strand of NW_024870817.1, from coordinate 5,653,011 downwards.
TTGTTGATGTTGCCTTTAGAAACCCCTTCAGTTTCTCAAAGTAAACACACAAACTATTTTTATTTTTGCAAGGCAGGAAAAGTAAGCATTTAAAACAATCTTAGCCCCAAACAATATCTTCTTGTCTATATGGGGACACTTTACCCAGCCTTATACTGCATTTATAGCTGGGAGCTGGTGGCTCACACCTGTAATCCTAGCTACTCAGGAGTCTGAGATCTGAGGATCACGGTTCAAAGACAGCCCAGGCAGGAAAAGCCCATGAGACTGTTACCTCCAATAAACTACCAGAAAACCGAAAGTGCCTCAGTGGTTCAAGTGGTAGACCACTAGCCTTGAGCTGAAGAGCACAGGGACAGCGCCCAGGCCCAGAGCTCAAGCCCCATGACCAACAACAACAACAACAAAAAGTGCATTTACTTGACTCCAGACCAACCCCTCATTCTTCTTGGTTCACCAGAGGGAGTATAGAACTAAGATACCCTCCTAGAGACTATACCCTAGAGCCACAGTCCTGATAAAAGATTAAGATTTAATCAAAAGACCACCATCTGCTTCTCTATAAACAACAAGTTATAAGAAGTAGAGTGTAGGTAAGAAGGAACTCTAAAGAAAACAAGAGAGGGAGAAAATGGACAAATGAATCTGAATCTTCTGAAATTACAAGAAATATTACTACAACTTATTTTTAGCTATTTTAATATCAAAATTCAATTGAAACACCTATTATGCTTGCTTTTCAACAACAGTATTCCAATAGCACTAAAATTGAAGACAAAATAAAAAAATGTTAAGATATATCACATATTTTAGAACATGAGTATAAAAATCATTCGCAATTTACATTTTTCTATAAGGTTATTGTCAAATACATCTATTTCCTTTAGGTTTAAAATCTTGGTAACTCACATCCTGGCTTTCATTTAGCTGTTTTCTGCCTATAAATAAATTGTTCTAACTTGCCAGAGCATTGTAGATTTTTCCAGTAATATGGTAAACTTCAGAAGTAAGCTTTAGGGTTAAGCATATTTATTTCCTATAGAATACCAATTACATTTGATAAAATGGACATAATACTCAATGTATATAAAACAAAATTAATGAAAAGTATGTCATAAATGCTAATATATTACTTAATATAATGTAGTAGACTATAGATAAACATTAAAAAGTGAACAATATTTAGATAATCTGGATATATATATATATATATTCCAAAACATAAAAATAAAACCAGTAAGTGTTGAGTTAAATAACATGGTATGAAGGAATATACAATGTATAAAGACTTACATTGTTTTGGAAGTCAAGGGAGAGTAAACCTACTCTAATAGGACATAAGATAATGACCTGTGGAAGTACTAAGAGAATTCTGAATGAGTTTTATAGTTCTAAACATTAATGGAAATTACACGAAATATTCATTAAAATATTGTTATATTCTTAAGACATATACTTGATCATATATATATATGTATATATATATATATATATATATATATATATCTTGATAGTTCAGGTAAAGGCAGATAGTAACATAGAAAAAAATAACAAGTACCTAAGTAACTTAGTATAATAATATCATTTGCTTTCTAAAAATGTATAAATTCAGAAATTATATTCTAGCATTTGGAAAAGAGGTTTCACAAACTTTGTGTTCTTAGGATGATAAATGCAATCATTTTAATGTGCTTTCATGGCACAGATGTTTGCAAATGACGGCAGAATTGCATTATACTTTAGTTAACAACGTACCATCATAATTGCCATAATAGAGACATATTATTTAAGTGCCACATCTTCTAAATCAAAGTCCAGAAAACTTTTCTGTAATAAGGTAGTTAATTATTTTATGTTTCTAGTCCACATGGTCTCCAGCATAGTTACATCTACTGTTATAGCGCATTAGCATCCGGAAACGTCTCAGAAATAGATGAGCGTGGCTGATTTCCAATACAAATTTATAAGAGACACTGAAATTTGAATTTCAAATACCATGAAATAATATTCTTTTTGATTTTTCATGTATGTATATATAAACACATTAATAATAATTTTACTTATTGTCTATTAATAAAAACAGTAGACAGGATATCCTCTCACCAATGGATTTTAGTTGTGGATTCTTGGTCTAAACTGACATTTTCGGCCACTTTTCTGTCACATCTATATCGTTCCAGTCTTAGGGAATAAAGTCCTACGATTTGCTTGATTTGGTTTCTCGGTACTCTGAGACCTTATGTTCTTTCATGTTGTCAGCAAACACAAATCAAAGAGAAAATTCTCCATCCATTATTCATGGGGCATTGCTCCTGTTTGAGAGTTCCTTCCAGTCAAGAGTTGTGTGTGCACTATCCACTGTTGCCTCAATTGTTAACTCTTCTGGGCTGCAAATGTGACTGTGGAAATAGAACGGTACAGTTCAAATATATAATTTCTGGAAATAGGATTTTAAACTTTGCGTCTAGGAATTCTGCAATTGTTTGCATATTTCTCTATGCATAAATGCACATATTTATGGAGAGCTGATTCATCATTTTCATCAGATTTTCAAGAGATTTATCACAGATTTAAGCCTGTGATGTACAAGATGATGACAGCCAGAGCAAATATTTGCAGAAACAGAGGTGATAAAAAGCTATAACTATAGCAAAAAGACATTAGGTACATTAATGAAATGACACTATTTGAGATCATTAGAAAATAAAACATCTTATTGTGTTTTAAACATCAACAATTGACAGTTTGGATTTATCTAGGAACATACTTTTGTCACAACTTCTGCCTATAATGATGGTAAGATGAAATTGTTACTAGAAATCTTATTTTAAAAAGCATCTATACATTCCCTGTTCATAGAGTTGCCTTAACAGTAAATGGGAACACAGAAGATGAAGTAGAATATTAATCTTGCATACCCTCCTCTAAACTCTTGAATTTATACTCATACAGTAATTTTCTTTGCACACGAGCACACACTTATTTACTTTTCTTCCCTGAAAAGCACATTATAGGTGCCACTCCTCTCATATCACTCCTTGGTAACTGCAAAATACATATTATTCCGTTGACAGAATTCAATGGAATTCAAAAATTTAGATTTGTATTAAAAATTGGTTTGACTTAAAATCACTAATTCTTTCCATTTGTATTTTTTAATTAAAAATCATTTTATAATGGAACCTCATTATATTTTACAGAGTATTTAAAATGTATCAACTCAAGTTTTTTTGACCAGCTCAGACTCCTAAATAACTGAGAATGAAGGCAAGTCTCATTGTGCCTGACTCAATAAACACTTCAAAATGAAGTTTCCAATTTTGTTGCCATTAAATTTATTGGAGTAGAACTTCTATCATTGTAGAAAATGTTAGTTCTGTTGCTACTATTGGCGATTTTGGAAAATTATTTCTTCTTATTGATCTATTCAATATATTAATAATTGAATGGTAGATTTTCTGAATTGAAATTTCCTGCATCTCTTTTTAAAGTGCAATTTTTATACCTTATTTTAAATAGCTGAAAATTTTTGATTCTTGAATACTTACATATTTTCTATGTATTAATTAGTTTATTTAATCTACCAAAATTTAAAAAAATAGCATGTGGAGTACTTAAAATAATAATCTATATTTTCCAAATGAGAAAAAGGCATCCTGAAAGACTATCACAAGTTAGTAAGTTGTAAAAGTAACACTTTTTAAGCACTACAGAATGTGTCTCGTGAACTGGCTATGCTTTGCATTTCTTTGTGGGAAAGTTCCTAAAACCACTCTTATTGATCTTATTGTTTCAACATATTTTTGTGTGTGTGTCCCTCTATTTACTCATTATTCTTAATATTGTGGGATTTGGGGCAAGGATACTGACATGAGAGATTTTTTTTTTAATGATTTTGAAATACACAAAGTCCTGGTGTTAAAAATAGTCTTTATATTGTACTTCAGATCCCCGTAACATACCTACCCAGATCAATTGAAACTATTACACTACTGACATTCCCTATTTTCTCCAGTCTTTCAGTCCTTTACAAGTATTCCTCTTGTTCTAGAAGTGGATTATTTCAGATGTCTCATGTGTTTCTATACCATATATGTATATGTATAGATGTTTTTATGAAAGCTTTATGTTTGCTTACATAACTGGTAAGTTATTTGTAATTTATATATGAATGAATGAAACCTAAAATAGAAAACTATACAATTTATAGGACAAAACTTGGCATGTTCATGGGATTTGTGTGTTTCAGTACCTGGAGCTAAAGTTTAAAAAATCAGATTGAGTGATCTTATTTGATGTTTAACAGATATTTTTACAATTTCTTGTTAAATTCATATCTGAAATAGACTTTATCAGTATTTGATGCTTCTCAGTATTTTATTTGGTTCAGGTGTACTCTAAGATTAAGAAATAAGCTATAAACGTCTAAAGTTAGCAGGTGATTTAGCTAGAATGTATGCAAGCATAATTGTTTATAAATACATAGAAACAGTGCCTTATCATAACTCAGCTGATCTGAACTTCCATTACCCTGTTCAAGGCAGACCCTGAAACAGCATCATCAGATAAACACATTTATAACAATAAAAGTCCCAAGTAGGATAAAGATACTTTAGTGGAACTATTTATTCATGGGTGGTACTCTACCTTTCAAATTTTACAGCTGCGAACTTGTCTCCAGGGATAAATGCATTGAAACTTCCAGTTAAAGATTAAATACTAATTTCCCAAGAGTAAAGCATCTATTCGATTGTTTACAACAAGGTTGCAAGTCAACATAAAACAGCTGCTCTGCTTATTTCCTCATTCAGGATCCTTAGCTTCACAGTCCAATGAATCAACCTGAGGTTGTGTTAGCCAGGCACACATGCAAAAAGTTGTGCAGTTTACTCAGTACTGAGTGACTAAGAAGTTCTTTGCTATTTTCTCATAATATAATCAGTAAATTTATCATAAAACTAAATTGTGGCACAGGTAAACTCAACAAATTGGAGAACTTTAGGAAAACACATCACTATTTTACTTTTTTTTTTTTGGTGCTGTTTCTGGAACTTAGGGCCTACGCACTGTCCCTGACATTCTTTTATCTCAAGGCTAGCACTCCACCACTTGAGCCACAGCACCACTTCCAACTGGAGATGTATTCATGACTTTACCTATGTAACTGGAACCCCTTTGTACACCTTTACAATTAAATTTAATTTAAAAAGAAAACAAAAAACAAACAAAAGAGTTTCACAGACTTTCCTATCTGGGTGGCTTTGAACTACAATCTTCATATCTCAGCCTCTTGAGTAGCTAGGATTAGAGGTAAGAGCCACCAGTGCCAAGCATACTTTACTTTGTCAAGTAACGTAGATCATTTTATGAATTGTTTCTGGATGAAATAAAAAATCAATCAAGTTGTATGCTCTTCCAGAATCTAAGAGGGGAATGCACCACACAGAACCTGGCCTGTTTCAATTGCTGTGCTGAGAAGAACATTCACACGTCTAATGAAGTATTATTTTTCTGGACATAATATTAAAATTATTTATTTCATCATTGTAAAGAGTTAATTTTTTATATACAGATACTTTAATGGTTGAATTTGGTCTTTCAAATTGTTTCTGTATTTCAGGAATTCTACATAAAAGAGAGTTCATCTTTATTATTTTTTGTTTCTATCTATTGTTCTTCAAGATTGTGGCTTATATAACTTTAGATTGTGGCTTGCTTTTGTTTTTAGTACTTTTATCAGTGTTTGATATTGGCTATTTTTATATCATTATTTTTTGAATTTATTTTTTTATGGTAGCATATCTTAATTTCAGCTTGGTTGATTTAGAATCAGTTAAGATATACTTTATGAAAAAAATTGTTTTAATAATATAAACTCAATAATTACATTTTAATATTAGTTCTATATTTAATTGTCTTGCAATACTAAGTAGCCCAGCCTAGGCTTTAAAATCTAGAATAATAACAACGAAAAGACAAGTAATTTAACTGCTGTATATGACCTCTAGTATGAATGCTTGTTTGAATTGTTGTGAATCTTGTTTCTCATGGATCAGATATCTCAGTGAACAGTAACTAAGTCTTACTACCCTCATCTCTATTTTTCAAGGAAGACCTGAGATGATGTTTACCAATTACAGCATTTAAAATAATTAGTAAAACACATTGAAAGGAGATGTGACTCGAGGTCAGAACATTTGCCTATCATGCATAAGATTATGAGTTCAAATCTCAGTACTGCCAACAAAAAATAAATAAAATAAGTATTAAAGATTACTTCTGTTTATTAGCTTACTTTAATTATTCAGGAGATTTCATTGTATCATTGCCACATATGTTTATGGTGTAAAATAGTTTTTCTTCTTCATCTTCTCTTCTTACCTTTCTCACTTCTGTCCAATAGACTTTCATTTCCTTTTTTTTCTTTTAATAGTGCCTTAGCCTGTTATTCTCAATAACTAAATATATGGTTGTCACTTGATCCTCTTTATATTCTACTATTCAATGCTAAGCAACATTTGGTCATTCCATCACTGAGTGAAGACACAGGGAGTGGAATCAGCTTTTCTCTGTTGCCTAATTGTCTGATGCTATTCAGTCCTCTTGCGTCCTCATATGTGTAAGTTGTAGAGTTCATACCATTTTACATTTTTACTTGGATATTCTCTCCTTCACTTCTTTTTTTTCTCCCAAGTTATTTCATGGTCTAGATTTTTCTTATGCTGATATCTTCCAAATACTAAAAGTTAAGTCATTGTCATGGGCCAATAAAAATTCTAACACCCTGGCTCTTCAAAAGGCTGAAGTCTGAAGATTTCAGTTCTAAGTCAGCATGGAGAAGACAAATCTCAGAGACTATTATCTCAGAACTGAAACTGGCATCTTGGCTCAAGTGTTGAAGTTCTAGTCTGCAAGGAAAAAGCTAGGTGTGGGTGAGAGTCTTTGGGTTCACACCTGAGTACCTACATACACACACACACACACACACACACACACACACACACACACACACACACACACACATACACACACATGAATATTTAGGTAGATTTGTGATAGTCAAATAGTCAGTTGGCTTTGGAATATTGAATTTTTAAACAATCAGGGAAAATTTGATTAGAACTATTGAGAGAATAATTTAAATCACTTTATGCACAGATTTTCTCTAACCTAAATACTGCCACTATAGTTCATTTACATAAGTTGGCCATTGTTTTAGTAGGCTACTAAAACAATCCCAGAGAGACACTGAAAAGAAATAAAGGCATCATAATGGTATCATAATAACAGTAAAACAAACTAAAAGTGATTTTTTTCTGATTAAAACATAATTAAATTTTTTAAAATATGATTTTTATGCTATTTTACATTGTTAGTCAATCTGCAAAAGCTTTATTGGTGCTAGTGGTGTAATTAACTGTATCCCACATTAAATTGTAGCTTGATTAGTGCAATTGAATAAAATATGATTATTAGTTACAGATAGAATTTTTTCTATAAATTTCATAAAGATTAGGCAGTATTTTTCTATTATTACTGCACTTATCACATGCCATTAGATCTTTATGAATATTAATTCTGAAAGTATTCATATAACAAGCTTTTTCAAGGAATTTAGAATATGTGATTTTCATCACATTATCTCAATGATGTTCATGGAAATTTTTAAAAATCATATTTGATACTATAATAATTTTTAAATACTTTAGAGAAAGATATTTAGAATTACTAAAATTATAATTTGCTTTATGAGAAAAATCAGACACATAGTGTTTATGTTTTCTATGTTTATTTAATTTTATTTTGGTTTGACACAATAAAAGAAAAGACATTTCTAAAAGAAAAGACATTTCTAAGGGCCTTTTGAAGATATTATAACAATATTGTGGTGGCTCATTTGTTGTAGAAGACACTGAGTTTCCTGAATTCTTATTTTATTACTCATTTCTTTTTGCTTTACTATTTCACCTTTTTGTATTTGTTCAATAATAAACTATATTGTGCTATGTGTCTAAATCACATTTTGACTCTTAAGTCCAGATTAATACAACTTCTTGTTATGGAACAATTCTGAACATGCCAAGTCTGTAAATCATACTCTTTTTATTATCTTTAAGTATCTGTACAAGCTAGCTTCCATTTAACAAGTCAGTTTATGAATATAATGCATCTTGATCAATGTCACCCCTTTTTAATATTCTTATCCATACCTCCCAACCCATCCCTTTTCTCACTTTTCTTAATTTTATAGGCTATACATTGAATTCTTGTTTCACTTTTTGCTATTAAATTCAGTTTAGCAGAACACCTTGTTATAAAACAATTCTAAACAATAGTGAGTACAAGTGCCTCATTGAAGGTGTTTCTTCTTAAAAATGTACATACACACAAGGGTGCGTGCGCGAGCACACACACACACACACACACACACACACAAAGTTTGGGCTTGGACTCAGGGTCTAGGAGATGTCCCTGAACTCTTTTGTTCAAGGCTAGTACTCTATCTCTTTGAGCCACAACACCACTTCCAGTTTGGGGGTAGTTAATTGGAGAGATAGTCTCACTGTGATCCTCAGATCTCAGTCTCCTGCTAGGATTGCAGGTGTGAGCCAGCAGCGCCTGGCTCAGTTTTTCTTTCTTTCTATTTTTTTTTTAATTGAGTCATCATTCACAGTGAGAAATGTATTCCTTATACACAAATGAGTAAGCAATAATAACTCTAGATAGAAGACAAAATTCCCAATTTGGGAACAGTTTTACATAATTATTTTCATTACACACACACACACACACACACACACACACACACACATGTTCTACCTTGAAGGTAAAGAATATTAAGCTTTTTAGTGCTAAAGTTACAAAGTGTTGCTGATTTTCATGCTGTCTTTATGAATTCTCAGCGCCAGATTTTTAGGATAGTCAAAGTTGTTCTATGAATTTCTTTGCCTGCACTTTATGTAACTGAAAAATTCTGCTATTGTTTCTTGGTCCAGTTATGGGTTTAGACAGCTCTTTCACCAACATGCAGCAAATTGGGCAACCCAAAACTACTGTCTTCTGAAAAACTTTGTTAACCAAACAAAAAAGAGTTTATCCAACTTTTGCTACCAATATGATAATAGCTTGGTCTATTGTTGTGTAAATTTTCTTCAGTAACATTTCTATGGATAATTGCTTCCATTATTTCCTGCAACAATAAATCCTTTAGTGTACATAATCACAATGATAAAAATAAGAGTATAACCTATCCCTCTGTTGTGTAATCATACAATCATTTATGTAACTATGTAACAGTGAAACAGAGGAAATGGGTGTAACTGGATAGGGTTATAGGTACTGTTGAAATTTTCTCTATGCTAACTTGAGTTTTTCAAATGGTTATTTAAAATATCCATATGTTCCAACCATTTGTTTTGAGAAGGTTGGCAGGATGGCAATTAGATGCAATCACCAATTACCATGATAAATCACAAAGATGTAAATTAAGTTTAATAAAATTACTTGTTCTTTCTCTGTGGTGTCCCTTCAGTTTTAAATTAACCATGTCATTCTATAATGGGATCCAGGGCTAGGGGAAGGAGTTTAAAATGTTGTTTCTCTTTATACAATAACCAAAAGTATAACCTTTGGAGTCCTATTGAATTTAGTTCCCACTCTAGTCTCTATCTGGAGCTGAAGCACTTGAGATATGTCACAAGTATCTAAGCCTATTGATCCAGCTGTGTGAAAGTATGGTGCACAGCAGAATTTAAAGCACTGTTGAGTAGGTTAAATGGAAAGCTCTACACAAAATTTAACATTCACTATGCTTCCTACAAAGTAATTTTCCAGTTAATATTACATAACATGAATTTCTTGGAAACTTGAGCTTGCCAACCACATCAAAGCTGTTTTATCATTATTCTGTGGCTCTCATGTTCCATTTGTTTGGTTTCCTTAGTGGCTTATGAGCTAACAGCTTTTTTTCGTGTACTATCTTTTTACTTTCTTTTTCTCCAGAACATATGGACATATAATACAGAACTATATAGTTTTGTAGTCTTATATGTGATTGTCCTTGTACTGGGAATCAAATCCTGGGTTTTATCATCCATGTTAAAAATATATTTTTCCTTTGTATTCATCTATATTTTTATTTTAGTTATTATTTTATGGTTCTTTTTGTTGTTTTTTTACCTTTATAATAAAATTAAGATGCTAGGTCTCCATTTCTTTGCAACACTGATCCCATGGACATGTATTTCCTGAATATACTTTAAAAGGCAATTACTCTCCTACCATGGTGGCTCATATGTATGATCCTTGCTACTTGGTAGGTAGAGATTGTGGACTGAAGCTATATAACCTCAGGAAAAGCTTTCAATTCTGTTTGAAAAAAACATAAACCAAGAAAGATTTGTGGACATGGCTTGCCTAGCAATTATGAGGTTCTGAGTTCAAACGTCAGGACTGCCATGAGCAAGAAGGAATTAAATATATATTCATTGAGTTGCTGAGTAGTCTATATTGGAAACACATTTTATATATTCTAATATAAAAAGAAAGAAGCAATAATACATATTAATTTCCCTTGTGTTCAATTTTTAAAATCATTTGCTCTAGATACCATTATGTATCTATTGTTTATTTCACTTGTGGAAACATTTCTCATGACTTCTCACATAGATAATTATTTACTTATTTTTGCAAATAATGAAAAATTCAATACAAGTTACCAATATGTAGATGAAAAATTTCAAAAGTGAACTTGCTATCATTAGAAAATGCATACCTCTAAAAAATTTTTATCTATTTAGTAGTTAATGTTGGTTGATAGATCAAAACAAAAGTAGCCTCTTTCAATTCCTTTTTTTCTTAGTACAACTGGATTGTAAATTCTCTTCAAATTTTGGAAAACTTGGACTTTGCCCAAACCCTATGTGGCTTTAATAACCTATATTATGTCTTTTCAGGAGAAACCATGTTAATTACCAATAAATTTTTAACATTTCCAGAAACCACATATAAATATAAAATAAGTGGTTCAATTAATTTTAATAACATGATTTTTATAAAATAATTTATATATCAATGTTTTTTATTAGGCATTTAACATCTCTGTTCACTACTAAGTCTTTGAAATGAGACTCATATTAACTGAAATAGAATAATGAATAAATTTTCAACAGAAATAGTTGCTCTATATTTAGAGCTTAATATATTACAATTAAAAAATCTCTTATTTATTCAATCTATTGCAAACTGTTTTATTATACAATAGCTATTTATGTTGAATTTCTGTTGAAAGTAAATTAAAAATGCTGTTTCCTCAGTCACAATGAACACATCACACCTGCTCACTAGTACCATGTGTTTAGTGGCTATGGTTTGGGGCAATGCTGGTATAACTTAATCACTGGGATGAATATACTTTCAAGTAAGGATTTAGTATAAGCTTGATATTATGTAAAATATGACAATTGTATAGTGTTACTTGAAAGAACTATAGGAAAGCTTTCCTACAAGTAGACTGTAGGATTGTCACATTCCTTTCTTAGAAACACATTCATTATAAGTAATATTGTCTCTTCTCTTACTATTGACAATGTCTGTAGCTACTTTATTTCTGAAATATTTGCCATGAAATATGTCATTATACTTCATTTGTAAGAAATTCTTAATGGCTTGTCCAAGTATTTTATGTGAAACAGCTTTTCTTTAACCAAAGTAATCATATACTATATTCTTCCTTTTTGCTTTCCTTTCCTTTCTCTCGCTGGCTTATTCTATTAATAAAACCTATTAAATGTATATTTGGTTGCTGCAAAAGAAAACTTAATGATTTCATTATTTTCTTTAGCTTAACACTTACCTTTGTCAATGCACCATACAAAAACAATTTCCCATTGATGAACATTCACACATATTGACCAGTTATCATTTTTTATTGTTATTGTATAGGTGCTGTACAGAGAGGGGTCACAGTTATACGTTAGGTAATTCCAAAAGAAGCAATGCCATTCTTTCTGATGGATAAGTAGACTTCCATTGTGTATATATACTACATTTTCATGATCCATTCATAAACAGGGATATCTGTATTGATTCTACTTCTTGGGTATTGCAAACAATGTTGCAATGAAAATGATTGTGCTGGTTGCTTTAGTGTTGCCTAGTTTGTGGCTAATACCCAGGAGTGGTTTGCTGGGTCATAGGGAAGCTCTGTGTTTCGTTTTTTGCTTTGGTTTTTTTTGGTCGTTCATGGGACTTGAACTCTGGGCCTGAACACTGTCCCTCAGCTCTTCAGCTCAAGGATAGTGCTCTACCACTTGAGCCACAGCACCACTTCCAGTTTTCTGAGTGGTTTATTGGAGATAAGAGTCTCATGGACTTTCCTGACCCCGCTGGTTTTGAACCACTATCCTCAGATCTCAGCCTCCTAAGTAGTTAGGATTATAGGCATGAGCCACTGGTGCCCGGCTTCTGTGTTTAGTTTTTAAGGATTCCCTAAACATTTTTCTAGAGTGGGTGAATAAGTTCACATTCCCACCAACAGTATTGTAGAATTTCCTTTTGGTCACATCCCCACCAGCCTCTGTTATTGTTAGTTTTCTTGATAATAGCCATTCTAACTGTGGTGAGGTAGATTTTCAGTGCTGTTTTGAGTTGTGTTTCTTTTATGGCCAGAGATGTTGAACATTTCTTCGTGTGTCTGTTGACCATTTTTACTTCTCCAGAGTTTCTCTTTAAGTCTTTAGCTCATTTATTAATTGTACTGTTTTTTCTTTGAGGGTTTGTTTGTGGGGAGGTTTACTTTTTTTGAACTTTATGTTTTAGATATGACGCCCTTTTCTGATGCATAGCGAGTAAAAATCTCCCATTCTCTGGACTTTCTATTTATCTTGTTAGCTATGTCTTTTGCCACGCAGAAACTCTTTTTTTTAATATATATTTATTGTAAAAAAATGTTGTACAGAGGGGTTACAGTTACATGAGTAGAGTAATGGATACATTTTGTAGCGAGCATTGTCACCTCCTCCTTTGTTTTCCCCCTACCATCACTTCCCTCCCCACTTCCCCAACTCCTCCCACCGCCTCTCCCTCCCCGCTCCCCCACCCCCCGCCGACATTGTAAAGTTAGTTTTCAACATAGTGTCCTGTACATCTGTCACAATGAGTCATTTAAGCGTTTCCCAATATCCCTTCCCCTCCACAAATTACAATAATGTATATACAAGGTGCAGAACATCGGCATCAAATCCAGTGAAGACAGGGGTTTTACCGTGAGGGAAGAACATACAAAAGAAACAAAAGAATCACATAGTGCATTGTAAGTACACTAAAGACACTATCAAGAAAGAAAAAACAAAAATCATTGTGTCCCTGTGTTGGGGTACATTTTGCTTAACATTATCTCTTGTGGTCATATGTACATAGCCTTTGACCTTCTCTGCTTGTCCTAGACATGTAAATGGAAAGACTTGGAAAAAATTATATTAAGTAGAGTAAGCCAGGCCCAAAGAAACATAGGTCCCATGGTTTCCCTTCTTTGCAGAAACTCTTTAGTTTAATGTGATCCCACTTATCCAGTCTTTCTTTGATTATCTGTGATTCTGGATCTTAGGAAGTTTCAACCTATGCCTATATGCCCTAGTTTTCCCCCTATTCCTTCCTGTAATATTTTTCATGCTATCTGGACTTACGTTGAGGTAGTTGATCCATTTAGAATTGATTCTAGTGCAGAATGATGTATAACAATCTAGCTATAGCTTTCTGCATGCAAATAATAGCCAGTTTTGCCAATAAATTTGTTGATTTTTTTCACAGCTGTTGTTTGAAACTGAGTCTATGTTCACAAGCTGATATTAAGGTTCATTAATTCATTGAAGTGATCCTCTGTCTCATCCTCCAAGTTTCTGTGTCTTTTGGTCTAAGTTACCTTTTTGTCTATAGGTATAACTTATCTCTTTGTCTGTAGATGTAAATTAACACTTTGTTAAGAGGCATAAGTTTCTAACCACATCTGCAGTTTCTGATCTTTCACATCTTTTCAGGTCTTTCTTGATATATCTGCAGTATGTGAGAAGTTGTGCTGTTCTTTCTAAGGGAATATGTGTTGAATTATTTTCTAGTAGTACAAAATGTTCTGTTTATCACGAAGTTCCAAACTGGTGGGCGGTCAACTTTAGATATTTGTTTTACATTTTAGAGAAATCTCAGTGTAATTTCAGTTTTATTTCTCCTTTGATAACACGATAGCCCATCTCTTAATATTATTAGTGCTCTCTCTTTTCTTTTCCAGTGAGCTGGTTGTCATTTATAGAGGTTTTGGATTTTCTATTTTGTTTTCATTTTTTGTTAGCTTGTTGTACAATAGTGTTATGAACCTTTGTGTTTCTTGTATTTAATTTTTATTCCCCTCAATTACTTATTATTTATACCAATTATATTGATAAGCTATGTGAACTTTAAATTTTCAATCAAAGAATTTTTGTATGTTTGCTTTAATAAAATAATTTTTCCTTTCAAACTTATATTTAAATTACTTTTATTTTACAACATGGAAATAAATAACCTTAAATTCATAAAAAATATACATTACTGGGGGACGGGGAGGATTAGGTGGGGGGACGGGGGGGGGGGGAGGATAGGAAGGGATGAGAAGGGGAAACAAAGGAGGAGGCTACAATGCTTGATAAGAAATGTACTCATTATCTTGCCCATGTAATTGTAACCCCTCTGTACAGTATTTTCACAATTAAAAAAATACATCACTAAAGGGTCACCAAAACATCACATTGGTTATACAAAAGTCAGTTCTTTGTGCTGTCAAAGAAACATGGAAATGTGATGATGTGGTTTGTTGTTTTCTTGCAGTAGGAGAAAGCAGAAACAAAGGACAGGGTTGGGTTGTCTTATTGTTTTCAACCTGCATTACCCATCAAGTATATTAATTATTATCAGATCTTGATATTGTTATTGTCAAGCAGAAATTCTACTAAGCTCAATTGGAAGTGATGATTAGAAAAGACTAGCAAGGGACCAGCTTTGATTCTGCCCCATTCACCTCTTCTTCAGCCACCTTATTCCAAATTAGGACACAGAAGGCATTTAAGTGGAGCTGGAAAAGGCACACAAATCAAAACAATTGAGGTTTCATGCTTTCATTCCATCTCAAGTCCAGCACTGAAATTAACTTGCCTTTTTACCAAATGAAATCTGCTAGAAGACAAAAGAGGATCCCCCAGACAATCCCAAATATCTGAATAACACAAAATTTGTTGCAGGACAATTCCTTAGATAAAATATAAACATTCATGTATGTATTCATCCAAACCTCCCTCAATTCCTCTCCTATTTTACTTTGGAAAACCGTTACAAGAAATTGGAGAAGAAGGAACATAAAAAAATCAGAAAGGGACTGCTGAAATCTCTCCCCCCCCTGCCCGAAGTGACTATTTGTGTACAAGAGTACTGAACCTTATCTCACACTCAAACCCACCACCTATAGAATGATTGTCCTTACCCATACCATCCCATAATACAATTTTTGAAAAACTCAGCCATTTATTTGCTAGCCAGTAGACATGTCCTAAAAGTGAATACCTTTAATCCAAAATTGAAGGAGTTTTGCTTAGCAGGAAAAAGCTGAGGATCCAGTGGCTGCAGCTCAAGGTTGGCAGGCTTCTTCTCTAATGGAATTTAGCTTTTGCATAGCCGTGTGTGTGTGTGTGTGTGTGTGTGTGTGTGTGTGTGTGTGTGTGTGTGAACAAGCACAGGAGGAGCACCTAGCATTACATATTGGAGTACTATTAGCAGGTAGATGATGACAATCAGAAGAAGACATGGAATTTTGAATTGCTACTTTAAGTTAAAAAAGAGATTTAGGCGAAAAAGAGGAAGGAATTTATTCATATTTCCACATTATTGAATAGGAAAAAGCTCAATAATGAGGAATGAAGAGGGGATATTGCTGAAAAGAAGTGAGAAACAGGGATGGAAGGGAGCAATGAAGCATGTTCAGTGCTCAAATTCTTTTTTATATATTTTTATTGTAAAGATACTGTACAGAACTGCTGGTGGGAATGTACACTTTGGAAAGCAGTCTGGAGGGTCCTTAGAAAGCTAAAGATTGACCTCCCTTATGACCCAGTCATACCACTTCTAGGCATCTACCCTGAACAACAGGAACCAATAGACAAGGACACATGCACCTCCATGTTTATTGCAGCACTGTTCACAATAGCTAAGATATGGAAACAACCCAGATGCCCCACCACAGATGAATGGATCCAAAAATTGTGGGATCTATACACAATGGAATATTATGCAGCCATTAGAAATGACAAAATAATGGCATTTGCAGGGAAATGGATGGAGCTAGAAGGAATCATGTTGAGCGAGGTAAGCCAAGAGCAAAGAGACAAACAGTACATGGTCTCCCTGATAAGTGGATGCTAAATCCAAAATGTTAGGTGATACGACAAAACTAACAGGACTTAAGAAACAAAGAACTCCCACTCATCTGGCCGAACCACTACTAAATATCCCCATGCTGCTGATCACATGTATGGTGTATAACATGTGTACACCGATATATGTTATAGACTGTGATAGACAATTTGCTCCAGGAAAGTTAGAATGAACTTGTGACTTTAAATGAGCATCATTATTCCACAATACTGTGAAATTCAGGAAATTATGTAATCACTTAATCACAATAAAAAAAAAAAAGAACCTTGGGGAAGGTGGGGAGGGAAAGGATGGTAGGGGGAAATCAATGGAGGGGGTAACAATGCTCAATAGGAAGTGTACTCATTACTTCACTCATGTAACTGTAACCCTCTGTATAGTATCTTGACAATAAAAAAAAAAAGATACTGTACAGAGGGGTGAGTACATTTCCTATGCAACATTGTTACCGCCTTTGTTTTTCTCTTACCATCCCTTCCCTCCCCACCTCCCCAGCTCCTCCCTTCACTGCCTTCCCCCAAGTTGTAAGGTTTTCAACATAGTGTCCTGTTCATCTCATTGTTACAATGGGCCAACTTGTATCCTTATTTCAGCAGTTTGTTATTTCCCTTCTCCTTTCCGAATTAGAGAAATGTATGTACCGTGAAACTCTTATCTCCAATAACCATTAGAAAAAAAAAACCGGAAGTAGTGCTGTGGCTCAAGCGGTAGAGCAATTGCCTTGAGTTGAAGAGTGCAGGGATAGCGCCCAAGCCCAGAGTTCAAGCCCCACGACTGACAAAAGAAAAAAAAATGCAAATATATACAAGATGTTCAAATTCTAACTAGGCACACTGTGAGTTATTTTAGTTTACTGGCCCATTCTATGGTTCCACAGAGATAGATTGCATTGCACCATTTCAACATTACTAAGCTTACTAATCTTAGTTCCAAAACTATTGCTGGCACTAGAAAAAAGTTTCCTAAAAAAATGTCAAACTTTAGTTTTCTTCCTGATTATTTATCTTTGGGTATACTTTATGATCTCTTTTCAATTACCAGTGGTTTTTCTTTTTTTGTTTTTGTCATCCATGGGGCTTGAACTCTGGGCCTGGGTGATGTCCCTCAGCTCTTCAGCTCAAGGCTAACGCTCTACCACTTGAGCCACAGTACCACTTCCGGTTTTCTGGTGGTTTATTGAAGATAGAGTTTCAGGACTTTCCTGCCCCATCTGGCTTTGAACCGTGATGCTCAGATCTCAGCCTCCTGATTAGCTAGGATTACAGCTTTGAGCCACCGGCGCCCCCCAGTGCTTTTTCTTTAAAGTGAAAAATTAAGCTCTATTCATGAATCTGAGGTATGAGGAAGAAAAAAAAACTGAGACAGAATTATAAAATGTCACAGAATTTTCTTAAAATAACTGATTATTTTCCTTAGAGTCTTCATTAAAAATACAGTATTTGTAAAACACTCTGTAGATCATATCTAGCATTCCTTATTATTTGGGCTCCTAGTGTTTCAAACATAATGATAAAACAGCTTTTATTTTAATAAAATAAAGTAACATATACTTAATACAACTTCTCTTACATTTTAAAGTTATCTACTTTATTTGCCTGAAATTTACTCTATTAATTGTTGTTATAAATTATTGGAAGCCAGATAATACATTATGAGTAATAGAGTCCCTAGCCTTTATTAAGTGAGTGTACTGAACTTTACTTCTTTGGCGGGAGAGGGGGTTGGGTAGATGAGATGGGAAGTGGAAACGAAGGAGGAGGCAACAATGCTTGATAAGAAATGTACTCATTACTTTGCCCATGTAATTGTAACCCTTCTGTATGGTATTTTCACAATAAAAAATAATAAAATAATAAAGTGAATGTACTTATTCTAGAAAGTGAGTTCATCATCAGATACCACCATTTTGTTTAGTAGACACTGACTTTTTTTGTCTATTGTTTAGTTTTAGTGAGCCTAAATATATATTTGAATGTGTTTAAACATTATAATGTCATAAGATGACCCAAATTGAACCTAACTGCCTTCCTTTATTTCTTCAGAGTAGTTTTTGTTATCTGTTTATGAGAGTCAATAATATCTACTACATAGAATAGCTACATAAGAAGCCTGTTTCCGATTGACTGTAGAAACAGAAGTTCCAAAAGTTACCATGGCCATTTCAAAGCACAGAAATCTAGGAAAGTGCAGCTTAACACCCATTTCCTGTAAACACAGAGAACAGATCATCAGAACTGATAGCTGAGCCAGAAACAGTTTGTTAGCAAAATACTTTCATTGTCTGATTTCCATGACAACTGCATAGGTACACAGATTGATTTATCCTTTTATCTTGCCTAGATGTCTGTAAAAATCAAATCACCTTTAAATTAGATTTAGATCCATCTTAGATTAGTATACACTACAAAAATAAGTCAAATTTACTCTTCTACACATGTAGACATCTTAAAGTTTTATTTTAAATAACCAAATACAGGATCACTGAACTTGGAAACCACATAGCGTTGTGGAAAACAAAACCCATAATTTCAAGAAATTGTTTTCAATTCATGGCCTACAAGATAGTTAATGAATCCAATTTATTTCTATTTCCCCTCAAAAATTACGAATTTGTTTTGCTACCCACTGAGAGTAAAAAGAAGTTGAAGAGAGCGTATGTATACTAACATTTTCTTCTACTAACAATAATTTAACTGTACTGCTGAGAATTAGCTTACATCAAAATTTCCTGTTAAGTATTTATATTTGTATACCAGTATCAATACTATTTTTTCAGAAACATACTCTGGGCTACAAAGCATTGTTTTATTGAAATAATTTCTTCAAATGATGAGAGAATAGTATCTTCTATAAAAGTGAACATAATTATTTTTCTTCACTATAAAAATAGAATCATACTGTTTATAAAATATATATGCTCAAAAAAGTATGCAGATGCTTACCTGAAGTTGTTATACAACACTGATAAATACATAATAATTTTATGATAAAAATGGATATGAAAACAGGTATGATAAAAACCATACAAATAACAGATATCTCTTTCTAGTTTCCCGTAGGTACTATGAGGAATTAAGTTGCTTAGTAAATTGCTTGATTGCAGTTTCTGAATTATTTCTGATTTCCCTTTCTAGTCAATTTATTTTTGAATAAAGAAATTGCAATTATTGTACTTGAGTGTATTTGCTTTTCTACATCGATTTCTCAAAGTATATATTCAATAGCAAATTAAGTGATAATATTATTTCATTTTATTATTTACCCATGAATTAGAATTATTTTTGTTGGGGCTGGGAAGGTGGCTCAGTGGTAGAGCGCTTGCCTTGCATGCATGAGGCCCTGGGTTCGATTCCCGAGCACCACATAAGCAAAAAGAAAAAAAGCCGGAAGTGGCGCTGTGGCTCAAGTGGTAGAGCGCTAGCCTTGAGCTGAAGAACTGAAGGACAGTGACCAGGCCCAGAGTTCAGGCCCCACGACCGGACCCAAAAAAAAAAAAAAAAAAGAATTATTTTTGTTGTTTTTTGTTTTGTGGTCATAGGGCTTGAACTTGGGGCCTGAGCACTGTCCCTGAGATCTTCAGCTCAAGGTGCGTACTCTACCACTTCAGCCCCAGCACCACTTCCAAATTCAGAATTTTTATTGCTTTTTTTGTATCTAGGGAGATGAACATCATCCTACCTCATACTTTACTTCCTACCATCAATCAATGATGACATAGATTGGCTTGTTCCCTTTTTTAATAAATGGAGATGTGTAAGTGTGAAAATGGAATAATGAAGCTTGCTGAGATTGGTTTGGGAAGAGGGTTTGGAATAATTAAGGAACACCATTAGAGGGACTGAGTCTAGTCTAAATAACATTGTGTGGATAAATCTCAACATGTCTAAATGAAAAGCCTTGTAAAACCAGTTAATTCCAAATAAAATATGGATCAAAGGATTACACACACACACACACATACACACACACACACACACATACACACACACACAAAACACATGTGTTCATTTTCTGTATGTACTCTTAAAAGAACTTAATGTTAATGAATAAGAAATCTCTACACTAACCAATTTTACTATAGATAGATGGTTCTAGATTCAATTCTAGATTTGTTCTTTAAATATGAAATTTACAAAGATGATTTTGTGTCTTAATATCCTCTGATCACTTTGCTTAAATGACAATGACTAAGCTAGAAATTTTTAGAGGAAAAATGCATATATGCATATACAAGAATACTGAATTAACTTATTAGCATAAAAGTTAGTGTTTATATGCTAAGATTTTCGTGTTGTCTTGAGGTAACCCAGTTTTGAGACTAAGGAAATGAAAAAATTCCTTCTGCTTTTCAATATTAGTAGTCACACTAAGCTTTTCTGAACAAGAGTCATTCTATAATCTGTGAGACAGAATATGTATTAGAGAGAGAGTTCTCCTTGATGTATGGTGTATGTTCTGATGGGATATTTCAATTGGTAAGATATAATGATTGTTCCTAAAATATCCTTTGTTCAAGCTTCCTTTGGAATCATTCCAGTGGCAATATTAGAATTCTAAGAACAAAATTCCATAATCTAGGAGAGTCCCTAGATGTTCTGTACTCTCTGAGTAAGCACATATTGAAAAGTTTGATGCCAGACGACTTTTCAATGGAATGTTAAAAGAAGGATAATTTTCTTGCAATCCCATATTGCGGTGGCTATTGCAATCGAATGTGAAAAAAAAGTGCAAATGGGGAAAAGATATGAGTAGGTTTTGTTTTTCAAACAGAGATGTCACTGACAAGTGTGATTATCAATTATTTAGCCGAAGTTGGTAAAATTAGATTTATCACCTCCCTTAAGACAGAGGATGCATGTATATATGTTAGGAACATCCTTGGAAATAAGAATATTATTATTTCCTGCCTCTGGTATATTTATCTTTCCCCAAAATGTGAAAATAGAAGAAAGTATAATAGAGGTAGCTTACTTAATATTAAAGATGAAGGGTTAAGAACTAAGAAAATCCTTGAAACTCTGTTTGTCTATAAGTAACATTTTTGATTTTAAAAACCTCATAAATGCTCTGTCAAAATTGAAAAATAATGAATATAATTTTTATGCTTCTACTTGTATTTAAACATCAAGTAGTCACAAGATAAATTTCATGAAGAGAGTAGTACATCAATAATGATTCATTTCATAATCAATAACATCAGTACATATCATTTTGAAAACACTAGATTAACTTCTATCAATGCATATATAGGATTAATAAACACATACCATGTCCTTATTTGAGATATTATCATGATTACCCTCTGTTTCTTCATATTCTCTTAATATTGGAGAGGATGTCTGGCTTCACCTAAGACACTTAGCAAAGATATTAAGTGGCAAAGTTGAATTTGGACCCACCATGTTCAATTCCAGGATATGTATTAATAACACCTAATTACGGCTCTATAATCTTTACAAGATCTTTTGTGATTATTTACATTCATTTTCTAGATATGATGAAACTATCATAGAGCATATAATTCACAGATGTCTCTTGGATACCTACCTGGTGGTGGAATAATTCTGATATAAAAGACAATAAATAGCTTTTTTTTATATCATTTGATTTAGATCAGTTATTTTTCTAAATGTTAACTTTCTTTTTCTAAGATGAATATAAAATGTAGTCTGCTCCAGTCATATAATATATATGTCTATATACAATGTATACACATACTGTCTAAAATAAGCTATGCCTTGTAATTAGTATGATGAAATATTTATTACTGTAAAATGTAATATGTTGTTGTTTGACTAAAATATGTACTATTATATGTGCATCTTCATTAAAATTCCATTAAAATCTCCTTATTTAAAAATGATTATAAGAATGTGAATATACTTACAACTAAATAATAGGGAAGTACTTCATATATGACCTGCTTCAGTGTCTCCAACTATAACACTAGATTTAATATATAGAATTATTTTATAGAATTATGAATTATGAAATATAATGAATATTTCAGGAAATATGGTATGGTAGTGATAGGAAAGCAAAGGACAAAATGAGCTCATGGAAACCCCAAATTCCAATGACCATACCAAGATTTTTTTAAAGCTTTGTTACAATAAAAACTTTATACTTAGTCAACTATTAATTCTTCTTCTGATAGAACACATTGAAAATAAATTGATGGTTATATAAAAGTAGCATTAAACCAAGATTTATGTTTCATTGATACATATTTTCTGTGACTACACCTATGGTGAAATTTCAATTTCTATTCCAGCTACTCAAGCATTTGAATAATTGTAGGTGGACAATTAATAAGATCATGGTTGGCATGTTACATTATATTTCTAGAATCTGGGGAAATGTATTTAGGGTATTGGGCACACTTCAAATACAAATATTTAGCAACTCTGTCTTCTTAATGATATCAAAATAAAATAATCCAGATAATAATTTTTAAAGAGGGTAAATTGGATTCTGAATGTACTGAACAATGAGATACATAGTGAAGGAAAATTACAGTCTGGATACTATGTCAGATAGTGAGTGTAAAATCTTGACATAGAACTACCAATATGCTTAAAGAATTTACATTTTATTCTGTGAATAAAATGTAGAATACCAGTAATAATAAAATTTATCAGCTAGGATAATTTAATAAGTGCCTATATTCCTTTAAATAAAAATAAAAGTCAGCATGAGAGATGAGCAAGAAGAATGTTAGCCCAAACTAAGCTAATTTTTTTTTTGCTTGACAGCTAAGTGACTTTTACATTGTGAAATTCTAGACATTTTTTAAAATACGTTTTTTATTGTGAGAATACTATACGGAGGAGGGGTTACAGTTACATGAGCAAGGTAATGAGTACATTTCTTATTCACCATTGTTTGTCTCCTCCTTTGCTTTTCCCCTAACATCCCTTCCCTCACATCTTCACAACTACACTTCTTCTCCCCACCCCCACCCCTCCCCCTAAATTGTAAAGTTTGTTTTTCAACATAGCGCCTTGTACATCTCATTGTTGGAATGGGTCAACCTGTATCCTTATTTAAACAATTTGTTTTTTTCCCTTCCCATCCCCAAATTATACCAACATCAAATACAGTGAAAACAGGGGTTATACCATGAGGGAAAGACATACAAAGCAACAAAAACACCACGTGGTACCTTATAAATACATTAGAAGCAATAACAAGAAAGAAAAAAACACTAGCCATAAAAGAAATGCAACATTGAGATACCACCTCACCCTATTAGAATGGCTATAATCAAGAACTCTAATGACAAAGATGCTGGAGGGGATGTGGACAGAAGGGAACCCTACTGCATTGTTGGTGGGAGTGTAAACTTGTTCAACCACTTTGGAAAGTAGTATGGAGGTTCCTCAAAAGCCTCCACATAGAGCTCCCTTGTGACCCATCAATCCCACTTTTGGGCATTTACCCAAATGATCACCAACAAGACCATACTAAAGCTACCAGCACAACTATGTTTATTGCAACATTATTTCCCATAGCTAAGATATGGAACCAATCCAGACGTCCCTCAGTAGATGTATGGATCAAGAAAATGTGGTATATATACACAATGGAATTTTATGCCTCCATCTGAAAGAATGACATTGCCCCGTTTGTTAGGAAATGGAAGGACTTGGAAAAATTATATTAAGTGAAGTAAGCCAGGCCCAAAGAAACAGGCCTCATGGTTTCCCTTATTTGCAATAACAAGTGTATGTCTGAGAAAAGGAGAAAAGGTCAGGTAATTTGTGGAGGGGAAGGGGAAAAACAAATCGTTTAAATAGGGATACAGGTGGACCCATTGCAACAATGAGATGTACAAGTCGTTATGTCGAAAAACGAACTTTACAACTTTGGTGGGGGAAGGGGTAGTGGGGAGGATTAGATGGGGGGGGGAGGATGGGAAGGGATGGGAAGGGGAAACAAAGGAGGAGGCTACAATTCTCGATAAGAAATGTACTCATTATCTTGCCCATGTAATTGTAACCCCTCTGTACAGTATTTTAACAATAAAAAATAAAGATTAAAAAAAAGGATTATGTTAAGCAAAATGAACCCCAAGGTAAGGACACAAATGGTTTTTTCTTTCTTACTATTGCTTCTAACATATTTCTTATATAATAAATATGTTTATCAAACTATTATTCTACAGTTCAGAAAAAGATTATAGGAACCATGTTATTTATGTGTGTATGTATGTATATATATATGTGTGTGTGTATGTATAATTTAATTTAAATAGTTAACCATAGGTGTAACAGTATTTGTGTGAATTCATTTATTGATTTATCCTTATACTAGTAATCATTGTGGACCTTTTCAAGTAATCCCGACTTCAAGATTAATATCTTAGCTAGTATTCCCAAAATGCACATGCTTAAAACATATGTCATAGAAGGTTTAAGTCTCCTGTTCTCACAAAATCCAACCATCAAGTTTGTTACCCAGGGTAATCAGTACAAAATTGGTTTAATTTTATTAAAGTTATTGGTATTTCTATAATCACAGACTATGATAAAATCTATATGGGAATATCTAACTGTATGAATACATTACAGGAATATCTAGAGGCCCTCATCAATTACCTGTGATTTATAACTCTCTTTTTTTTACATTTTTTATTGTAAAGATACTGTACAGAGGGGTTACAGTTATATGAGTGAGGGGTAATGAGTACATTTCCTTTCAAGCATTGCTACCTCCTCCTTTCTTTTTCTCCTACCATCCCTTCCCTCCCACCTCCAAAACAATATGCATAAACAGGATACAGGTTGACCCATTGCAGCAATGAGATGCACAAGACACTATGTTGTAAAATGAACTTAACAATTTAGGCGGGGCGGGGTGTGGGGTGTTGGGGGAGTGTAGTTGGGGAGTATAACTCTCTTTTAACACATTGCCAAGAAAGTACACAATGATTTGGAGAATTAATCTTGAATTTCTTTTCATAATATACGAATCTATTAGAAATTGTCAAAAAGCTTTCATTTTTTTTTAAGTACCACATAAGGTACAGGTCCAGGGACAAATGAAGTATGGAATTTGTTTTTTTTTTTGGTGGGGGGGGGTCCAGTGGTGGGGTCTGAACTCTGGGCCTGGGCACTGTCCCTCAGCTCTTCAGCTCAATGCTAGCACTCTACCACTTGAGCCATAGCACCACTTCCGGCTTTTTTCTTTTACTGCTTATGTGGTGCTGAGGAATTGAACCCAGGGCCTCATGCATGCAAGGCAAGCGCTCTACCACTCAGCCACCTTCCCAGCTCCATGGAACTTGTTTTAACACTGTGTCTATTTTTGTATAAATGTCTTCAGGCAAGGTACAATTAAAATTGAGAATGTATTCCAGTATAAGCTAGATGAGAAGATTTCTTTCATTAGATACACCTGAAAAATATGTAAATGAATTCTCATAGAACACTTCTGTATTATATAAAAGCTTGAAAATATATGAATCTGCGGTTGTACTAAATCAAATAGTAGGTTCTAATTTCTTTTTTTATTAATTACCAATACAGGGTAATGAACACATGTAAATAAAATTTAAAAGTCCAACCCCTTCAGGAATTTAAAGAGTCTGAAAAAGAATTATATGTGTATGTTCTCTGTCATAGTTTTAATTAATTAATTAGTTGTGTCTGTCATGGTGCCTGAACTCTAAGCCTGGTTACTGTCCCTCAGCTCTTCAGCTCAAGGCTAGTGCTCTATAACTTGAGCCACAGCATTACTTCCAGTTTTTTCTGCTTATGTGATGCTGAGGAATTGAACCCAGGGCCTCATGCATGCACTCTATAATTAATATACCTTCCCAGCCCCCATAGTTATATTTATAAAGACAGATAGATTATATGTTATGTAAATAATACATACATATGAATACACACATATACACACATTTATATAATATACTGAAGAGACGTTTTTGCCCTTTAATGCAAATAATTCAGAAAGAAATGTAGATGGTATCTATACTCCTGAAAATCAAGATGACTGTCACAAAGATCACAAAATTATGGTTAGGTAAAATGTAGACAACAATTAAATTGAAAATATGAAGTTATTTTTAAGAAGCATATATATTTGGTAAATAAGCATAGAAAATGTTCCTAGATGCTGTAGTTTATTATAAAGGTGAACATACTATCCAACATGCAATGCCATTATCTAAAATTTATCCAAATGTTCTAAAAATATTCGTTCTTACAAAATGGTCTTTGTGAATGTTATAACTTATAGCTCTACTAATGAATCCAAGCTGGAAAGAACTAAGCTTTTCTTCAGTGGATGATTGAATAAAATAATTTTTATTGCCATGTGAAAAGAATGTTTCTATGCTATAGAAAAAATACATGCAATGATAGGATTAAAAAATGGAGAAAAACAGATCCAACAGGAAAGAAAATGTAGTGGAAGCTTAGTTTATCATTTGATTGCCAGTGATTAGACAGGAAGTGCAGCTGTCACTACAAATAATTATATAAAAACTTGGGTCATTAGGCTTACATTTGTGAAGTCCTTATAGAATATGAAAAATAAATATAAAACAAACTAGATTCGATATTCCAAGGATGAATTATATACTAAAGAAATGATGCAACTACTGGAATGCTCCAATAGAGTTTAATTCCTTTCTGAATCTGTACTTACTGACAGTTCTATCGACTTCAGTGTTGAAAAAAGAAAACAGGGTCTTTAGTGTAGAGAAAACCAGATGGAAGATCACAACCAACTGATCATGCTTTGTCACTGAAACGAATCGTATTACTATTTTCTTCCTTCCAACTTGATGAAAAGTAAAGTACATTGGTCTTTTCCTCAAATTCCACAAATATAGTCTTACCAGGAAATATAATGTGAGTGTCTGACAGGAAATCTTCAAAACTGTCATGAAATTAGAAAAACACAAATAAAATGATCTATCAGAAAGAATGACATTGGATGGTTGGAGGACTTTGGCAGAAATGGCTGAGTGCTGTTGCTCTGATTTCTGTGTGTGTGTGTGTGTCTGTGTGTCTATGTGTATGTGCGCTTGGGCACACCGGCGTCTGTACTGGGACTTGAACTCAGGGCCTGGGCAGTGTTCCTTAGCATTTTTCTGCTCACAACTGGCACTCTACCCCTTGAGCCACACCTCGATTTCTGGCTTTTTACTGGGTAATTGGAGATAAGAATCTCAGACTTTTCGAATGCTCAGACCTCACCTCCTGAGCAGTTAGAATGACAGGCGTGAGCCACTGGCACCTGGCTGATTTCTGCACTTCTGCCTTTACACGTGGTGAAGTTCTTTTAATGTCTTGCAAAGCAATAATGAGTTATGCAACTGGTAGTTAGATAATAGGTCACAGGACAGAAGAGGCTCACCCTTCTGTAGTAGCTTATGGTACCTATGTTCATTTATGCATTGATTTTGTGGTAGTGGGAGTTGAACCCAGGGCCTCACACTTGCCAGGCAGCTCTGCCACTTCAGCTATCTCCCTTCCCTGTGACTCCACCTGCCATCTGATTAGTACCTGTGAGAAATCTACTGGAACAAAAGAGTTGTGCCAAGGAATCGCAGGCTGGTTAAGTCAAGTTTTGGGGAGAGGTTGGCGAATACATGTTGAAGGTAATGCAGAAGGAGCCCTGGGTCTCTATGCTGTTTTGTACACAAGGGCTGCAGTGGTTTAGGAGTGGGGCAGGCCATTGGCACTGCACTGAGATCACCATGTGTGTTTTCTGTTTTCTAAAAGGAACCTGGCCTGCTGACATTCTTCTTTCTCCTGTAGCCATAATGACTTTGTTGACATCCTGGACCTCCCCAAGGGGAAGCACCAGTACAAGTTCTTTGTGGATGGACAGTGAGTTCATGATCCAGCAGAGGTAAGGTCTTGATCTCCTGGGAGCCACTGATGCAGCAGCCTCCTTTTAACTACTCTTGCTGTGGAGATGGATGGGTAACAGCTCTTCTGTGCTAGAGGATCTTCCTCCCTCCCTGCCCCCAGCCCTCCTCTCTCTCACTAGGGTTTGAACTCAGGGCTTTTGGCTTACTAGGCTTGCTTACTTGGTTGGCACTCTCTCACATGAGCCACATCTTCAGTCTGGCTTTTTACTAGTTAATTGGATAGAACTTCTCTGTCTGGGTTGTTCTGGAACCTTAATCCTCTGGATCTCAGCTTTCTGAGAAGAGTAGGATTATAGGTGTGAACTACTGGTATCTGGCTTCCAGGATTTCCCTCTGGATTAAAAGATGGAGCTGATGATCATGATCATTTTTAGCTTTTAGTAGAAACGGGGGAGATGGGTTTGAAAACCTATAATTCAATACTTTTTAATTTCCTGTTTCTGCCTGTGATTTATTTACCAAGTATCTCAGCACAATTAATAATTAGATACATGTGAAAAAAATATGATTTTGAAATGTTTGATGCTTAAAGCTAGATTCTATGGAAAGCTCTGAGACTACTTGTCTAGGTACTTTTGTGGTATTTGATTTCTTTCTGTGTCTTTTCTTTTTAACCAGTCTTGGGTTTGAACTCAGGGCCTGGGCACTGCCCCTGAGCCTTTTTGTGCTCAAGGCTAGCACCCTACCACTTGAGTCACAGCACCACTTCTGGCTTTTTTTTTTTTAGTAGTTTATTGGAGATAAGAGTCTCACCCAGATTTTAATGCCCAGGCTGGCTTCTAACCTCAATCCATAGACTGCAGCCTCCTGAGTAGCTAGGATTACAGGTGTGAGCCACCAGCACCCAGCTGTTGCTATGTCTTTGTAAAGAAATATGTTTCTTTCCCAAAAGATTTTTTTGTTTGGCTTTATATTTCCATTTCTTTTTGGGAAACTTCTGAATCTTTATATACACACCAAGAGAGAAATGTCACACGGGTCTCAGCCATTGTATGTCCCTCCCCTTTATTACAGGTGATGCTCTCTACTTTCTATTTTGTCTTTTAGGGCCCAGGTATATAGCCAGTAGTTTGCAAGCTAATTCTAGTAATGCCTCAGGTTTTTGATTAACATTTGTCCTGATTACCACCTTGGTGATGTCACCCAGCAGATACCAGTTCTGCCTGGCTGTCTACTAAGTGCCCAGAAATTTGTGTTGTCGATTGGAGATGTCAGTTTTATATGTTAACGACCCTCCTTGGTAGTAAGTTGAAAAATTAAACACAATTCTGAAAGTAATTGAAAATTTTGTGTTTGACTTAAAACCCATTAGAACCCATTTTATTAGAGGGGCTATAAATAATGTGTTTTCTTTGAGAAAATCACTTAGCCAATTGGTGGGGCTTTAAATTTGCATGTGTGTGTGTGTGTGTATGTGTGTGTGTGTGTGTGTGTGCGCGCGCGCGCCCACGTGTGCATGCATGTGCACCAGTACTGCAGCTTGAACTCCTGAACTGGAACTTGCTCAGTGGGTTTGCACAACAGGTTCCCAGAATCAGACTGGCATAAATTCCTTCAGGCCAAAACCACAAATCTGGAAAGCCAATCCCAAAACTTTTTGTACCCTCCATCCACCTTCACCCAGGACCCTATATAAGTCCTTCCCGCTGTCCTCCAGCATGCATTGTGTCTCCTGACTCTCCTCAGTCACCATGGTGTCCCTCTTCAACTCCCCATTAAAGTTGACCTGGTCTGTTAAAAAAAAAGAAAGAATGACATTGCCCCATTTGTAAGAAATGGAAAGACTTAGAAAAAATTATATTAAGTGAAGTAAGCCAGGCCCAAAGAAACATAGGTCCCATGGTTTCTCTTATTTTCAATAACTAGTATTATGTCTGAGACAAGCAGAAAAGGTCAGATAAGTTGATGTTAGGTGAAATGAACCCCAAGATAAGGACTCAAATGGTTTTCCTTTCTTGCTATTGTTTCTAACATATTTATAAGATGATTTTTTTGTTGCTTTGTATGTCCCTCCCCCATGGTATAACCCCTGTTTTCACTGTATTTGATGTTGGTATAATTTGGGGAGGGGAAGGGAAAAACTAAATTGTGTAAATAAGGATACAGGTGGACCCACTGCAACAATGAGATGTACAAGACATTATGTCGAAAAATGAACTTGTGGGGAGAGGGGAGGGACGGTGTGGGGGAGGTGGGAGAGATGGGAAGGGATGCGAAGGGGAAACAAAGGAGGAGGCAACAATGCTTGCTAAGAAACATACTCATTACATTGCTCATGTAATTGTAACCCCTCTGTATGGTATTTTCACAAAATTAAAAAAATCAGAAAAGACTGAGAAAAGAATATTATACACTAGATTATGTAAAACTTGGTCAAATGTGAATGAACTGTCTAATTTATATGTGAGAAATGTCTCAATATTAATTTCTTAATTTTAACCAAGTTCCATGATTTCGTTATATATTAGTTGAAATAGGTAGAAAGAGATAAGAACTCTCTGAACTTTCTTTACTATATTTCCATAAATTCCAACTTATTCCAAAATGTTTCCATTTAAAATAAGAGTAGATGGGAAGGGATGGGAAAGGGAAACAAAGGAGGAGGCTACAATGCTTGATAAGAAATGTACTCATTATCTTGCCCATGTAATTGTAACCCTTCTGTAGAGTATTTTCACA
Organism: Dipodomys spectabilis; assembly: GCF_019054845.1. Lineage (NCBI taxonomy): Eukaryota > Metazoa > Chordata > Mammalia > Rodentia > Heteromyidae > Dipodomys > Dipodomys spectabilis. Next base: position 5,621,984 of record NW_024870817.1, on the reverse strand, counting down.
ACAAAAAAATAAATGAAAATTTAAAAAAATAATAAAAAATAAAAAAATAAAAAAGATAATATTGTAGTGGTTTGGAGAAAAAAGTATATTTGTAAAGTTGTTTAGGAGGTGGAATTTTGGAACAAGAGATATTATTTCAGTTATTCTTATTTTTCTTCTGACATAATGCCCTGGTTGTTTATATCATTTTCCTTTAACAAAAGATATGCCAGGTATTAGACTACTAATTAATTTTTAATATTAATATTTCTTCTGGAATAACTTCTGTAATTTCAGTACACTCTTTTGTTGTTAAGGTGCCTTTGTCCACAGATTTTATTATATATATTTATTTATTGTAAAGATACTGTACACAGGGGTTGCAGTTACATGAGCAAGATAATGAGTCCATTTTCTACCAAGCATTATTACCCCCTTCTTTGTTTTTCCCCTACCATCCCTTTCCTCCTCACTTCCTCAACTCCTCCCTCCCCCACCCAAAGTTGTGAAGTTCCTTTTCAACATAGTGTCTTGTACATTTCATTGTTACAATGGGTCATCCTGTATCCTTATTTCAGCATTTTGTTATTTCCCTTCCCTTCCCCAAATTAGAAAACTGTATATACAAGATGCAGGGCACCAGAATCAAATACAGTTGAAAACAGGGTTTTGCCATAGGGAAGAACATACAAAAGAAACAAAAAAAAAATCACACAATACAAGTACATTTAAAACAATAGCAACAAACATAAAACCTCTTGTGTCCCTATCTTGGGGTTCATTTTGCTTAGCCTCATCTTATATGGTCATATGTACATAGTTTTTTAGCTTTTCTGCTTATCCTAGACATACACTAGTTATTGCAGATAAGGGAAACCATGGGACTTATGTTTCTTTGGGCCTGGCTTACTTCACTTACTATACTTTTTGCACATCTTTCCATTTCCTAACAAATGGGGTGGTGTCATTCTTCCTGATGGAGGCATAGAATTCATATATATATATATATATATATATATATATATATATATATATATATCACATTTTCTTGATCCATTCATTGACTGAGGGGCATCTGGATTGGTTCTATAACTTAGCTATGGTAAATAATGCTGTTATAAACATAGTTGTGCTGGTAGCCTTAGTATGGCCTTGTTTGTGATCCTTTGGGTAAATGCTCAAAAGTGGGATTGGTGGGAGCTCTCTGTGAAGTCCTTTGAGGAATCTTCATACTGCTTTCCAAAGTGGTTGAACAAGTTTACACTCCCACCAACAATGCAGTAGGGTTCCTTCTGTCCATATCCCCTCCAGCAGCTGTTGTTATTAGATTTCTTGATTATAGCCATTCTAACTGGGGTGAGGTGGAATCTCCAGCAGATGTGATTATTTATTATTATTTAAAATTTAGTTTTTTTGTCATATTGAGGTTTGAGCTGAGAGTCTTGCACTTGTTATACAGGTTCTCTACCACTTGAGCCATGCTTCCCACCCTGATATATTTTATTTTTGGCAATATTGAGGTTTGAACTCAGGCAAACACTCTAACACATGAACCACACCTCAGCTCTTCTTACTGTAGTTATTTTCCAAGCAGGATTTCAGGCCATTCTTTGACCAGAATTCACCATAACTATACCTCCACCACAGCTCTAGAATTACAGGTGCAAACCTGTGTCCTGCCATCACATATTTACTTAACTGCTTGATTTTTAAGAATGGGGAATCACAGAAATTCTACTTGATAAACCAATTTCTGCTTTTATCATGTTAAGCAATACATTTTGATAATGCATTCGGTCAAACTGCATAATCCTGGCATCACTGGTAGAGCTATAAAATAAACCACAGCAACTTCATTACTGTGATTCCCTAACTTTGTATGTTTACTGTGTTTTCCCCTCTGGTTCTGCATCATCTCACTCTGACTGAAAACATGGAAGGTTTTGTTGGTTGGTTGTTTCTCCCAGAAACCAATTTAATGTGTGCTTCACAGATGTTTCCTTTCACTGGCCTGGGGAGTTACAGATGTCTAACTGTGCCTACATCCAATGGAGCAGAACTATTCTCAACACTCTCTGGTTACAGTTTTTCTCAAAAATTCTTAGTTAACACTTCTTGAAACCTAACCACACACTGTTCAGCATAGTAGTGAAAAGAAAGTTTAAAAATTAATGTTGAATTTTTGAGACCTCATTAATTCATTATTATATTATACTGCATACATTACTTGTAGTGAGAATAGTTGTACAATTATAGCTTACTTCCTGTGACTCTCTAGATGTGGATAATTTGGTGGTATCCTAAAACTCTCCTTCTTTGGAGAGAGCTCTGTTAATCTCCTGTTAGTTTTCTACCATCTTTTGGAACTCCTTCAAGTCAGAATGCATGAGTCCCTGGGTTCAATCATAAACATTTAACAATTAGGTAGGAAGGTCAAGTGGCTCATGACTGAAATCATCAGCTACTAAGGAGGCTGAGATCTGGGGATTCCATTTGGAAGCTAGCCAGGGCACCCAGAAGATTCTTGAGACCCTATCTCCAATTAAGGCCTTCTCCTTTCCACAACTGGACAGGCTAGTACTCCTGTTAAGTTTCTTATAAAATATGAGAAATAAGAGTCAAATGTATAATTGTCTCAATGAATAGACTGATGGTAATTATTTATGTTTGTGTACTATCTGACAAAGTTTAGGGGTAAATAATTAAAAAATAGGATATGTTAGATGAATGAAGGAATTTTTAAAACTTGGTATGGTGTAAGTCAATTACACATTAAGATGACTTTTAGAAAAAGTAGTAATTTTTAATGAGAAGAAAAGTATTTATCTAGAATCATTAGGAAGAATTATCCACTGTCATAAAACAGAATGTACACATGACTTCTAAAATATCATACCTTAGAGATCAGTGATACGATACTATAGCAACAATGTGACAGTTGTTGATTTATCATGAAGCTAACTAAGCAGCATCTTCTGGGACCTTATTCCATGCTTTTCCAGATCTCTGCCTTATTTTTCAAGTTGTATATGCACGATGCTTCACAGAGTTCAGGCCTTACTAAATATGATAAAGGTGGAATATTTAAGATATCATATTCATCACTTAACATACCATTCATTACTTGACAACACTTCAATCAAAGACTATGGCATCTGAGAAGTATGTGTCTCTTTTACTATTTGAATTCTACTATATTTTGCACATAGTCATCTGTGTTAATAGATTTAAATTAATGAGAATATGAAATATTCACTTTAATTTTATATTGTAAGAGTTTTGTTCATAGTAGTTACTCAGTAAATGAACACTGAATAATTTTCTGGTGAATTAACTTCAGGTCAGTTTCCCTGGCTTTAATAATAACTTGTTGAGTCTGGTTATAAAGAGCTTGTATTTTTGGAGAATTTTGTGTGAATTTAAATTTATTGACATTTTAGTAAATAAAAGTAAATAAAAATACATTTAGTAAATAAAAGTACCAGTGTCTGAACCTTCATTTATGAAATCTTAGTTAAACTCAATTTTTACTTTTTTTATAATTCAAGAGCAAAGATAAAATCTTTCATGACAAAGATGAATTACAATAGTAACTGGAGCACTGAAGAAAATGTAACCATGGGAAAAAATTCCTAAGAACAACAGAGAAAAACAAAATAATTACACTTTAAAATCAATAATAACTTTAATATCAATTATCCATTGAAAAACTATAGTAAGTATTTCAAAATTACTTTTATAAGTTCATATGAAAAAGAGATGTGAATGGAGATCCTTTTGTCCCTTCTATCATTAAAGATGACTCAGAGGAATCTTACCTAAAATAGGGGCTAAATATTTTTCCTTTTTCCCAGTCCTGGGGCTTTTACCCAGGAACCACTTTTGCTCAAGGCTAGCACTGTACCACTTGAGTCACAGGCCACTTCTGGCATTTTCTGTTTATGTGGTACTGAAGAATAAAATCCAGTGCTTCATGCATACTAAGCAAGCACTCTACCGCTAATCCACATTCCCAGCCCAGGGGCTGAATCTTCATGAACTTTAATCTTGGATTTATTAGCCTCCAAACTGTAAGAAGTAACTTTACTACTGAGTTAACAGAACTTAGTTTATAACAATCAGACTATGATAGAATGCATCTTCATGTTTACAAAATACCCTTCTTATAAATATGTTAGAAACAAAAGCAGGAAAGAAAAACCACTTGAGTCCTTATCTTGGTTAATTTCACCTAACATCAATTTATCTGTCCGTTTCTGCTTGTCTCAGACATACACTAGTTATTGCAAATAAGGGAAACCATGGGACCTATGTTTCTTTGGGCCTGGCTTACTTCACTTAATGTAATTTTTTCCAAGTCTTTCCATTTCCTAACAAATGGGGAAATGTCATTCTTTCTGATGGAGACATAGAATTCCATTGTGTTGGTTCCATATCTTAGCTATGGTAAATAATGCTACAATAAACATAATTGTGCTGGTCGCTTTAGTGTGGTATTGTTTGTGATCATTCCGGTAAATGCCCAAAAGTGGGATTGCTGGGTCATAGGGGAGCTCTATGTGGAGCCTTTTGCGGAACCTCCATACTGCTTTCCAAAGTGGTTGAACAAGTTTACACTCCCACCAACAATGCAGTAGGGTTCCCTTCTGGCCACATCCCCTCCAACATCTGTTGTTATTAGAGTTCTTTATTATAGTCATTCTAACTGGGGTGAGGTGGAATCTCAGTGTTGTCTTGATTTGCATTTCCTTTAGAAATGCTAGAGAGATTGAGCCTTTCTTCATGTGTCTATTGGCCATCCTTCTTTTCTCTTCAGAGAAGTTTCTCTTTAAGTCTTTAGCCCACTTATTTATTGGACAATTGTTTCTTTGAAGATTTGTTGTTGGGGATTTAATTTTTTGAGTTCCAGGTATATTTTAGATGTGAGAACCTTGTCCATTGTATTGCTAGTGAAGATCTTCACCCAATCCGTGGGCTTTCTATTGATCTTGCTAGCTATGTCCTTTGCCATGCAGAAGCTCTTTGTATGCTCTTGCCCTATGGTATAACCCGTTTTCACTGTATTTGATGTTGGTATAATTTGGGGAAGACAAGGGGAAAAAAACAAATTGTATAAATAGCGATACAGGTGGACCCATTGCAACAATGAAATGTACAAGATACTATGTCGAAAAACGAATTTTACAACTTTGGCGGGGCGGGGGTTGGGGGGGGCTGGGGTGAGGTGGGGATGTAGTCCTGGAGATGGGAGCACAGGGATGGTAGAGGAAAAACAAAGGAGGAGGCGACAATGCTTGATAAGAAATGCACTCATTACCTTGTTCCTGTAATTTTAACCCCTCTGTATTGTATTTTCACCGTAAAAAATCTTATTAATTAAAAAAACCTTAAAAAATAAATAAAATAAAATAATACCTTCTTAATACAGAAGGTAACATCAATATATGCAATCGGTGGAGATCTTCCACTTCAAGAGTAGCAACAGTCTCAGAGGAAATAGATCACAAGATTGGTTCAATATATTCTAGAGAAATGAAAGCAAAGTAAACTGGACTTTAAAAATAAAATATAATTTGTGGAGGAGAAGGGAAAAAAACAAATCGTTTAAATAGGGATACAGGTGGACCCATTACAACAATGAGATGTACAATAAAGTTATGTCAAAAAACGAACTTTACAACTTAGGCGGAGTGGAGGGTAGGGGGGGTCGGGGGAGGTGGTGGACAGGGCGGGGGTGTGGGAGTTGGGGATGGAAAGGGGAAGGGAAACAAAGGAGGAGGCAACAATGCTTGATAAGAAATGTACTCACTATCTTGCCCATGTAATTGTAACCCTTCTGTATGGTATTTCCACAATTAAAAAAAAAAAGAATATTTTGCTCCCAGATTTATACTTTCCGTGGCTTAGATATTATATTGTATGTGCTCTTTTTTGATAGGATGTTTTAAAATTATATGAGAGCTTTGGCTTGTCACCAGTAGAAATGTTAAATTTGAGGATTGTATGCGTATTTCTATCGGGAAGAATTATCTCTTAAAACTGAAGTGTTAGTCATCTTCTGTTTGTTTTTCCATTCTTGGTAGTAGTTGCTACAGCAACACATTTATTCTCCAAGTGCATCCAGACTTTGATCAGAAGCTCACAGTGATGGTGACTTCTGCTTTAGGAATGTCTGACTTTTACAACTGCAGCTAATTACAAACCTGCAACAATTCCTTTCCGCTGTCCTAAAGGTTAAGACAAATCTTGGAGCACTGAAGAAAGTGTGAACTGTAGAAATAATTCCTAAGAGAAAAACAAAATAATTACACTTTAAAACTATAATAAAAAATATTAAACTTTATATTATTTGTAGCTGTTAGGTTTGTAAAATACCTTTGGGTAAGGAGAATAAGATGTTAGGTTTTTTTTTTTTTCCAGTTCATTTTTCTCCATTTGTTGTCAACAGAAAATTCTCCACAAATTACTTAGAACCAGAATAAAATAATGCTTTTCGAATACTTGTCCTCCAAATTCCCAATTTAACCCTTAAACTTTATGGTAGTGTTGTAATCATGACAATTATCCTTTCTTTACTAAATCAATTAGAATTTTAATCTCTTTGATAACATTTGTGATTGTTTTCACTTTGCAAAAATGCAATGTATTTTTTTTGGGGGGGGGTCTGGTTGTGGGGCCTGAACTCTGGGCCTGGGCGCTGTCCCTCAGCTCTTCAGCTCAAGGCTAGCACTCTACCACTTGAGCCATAGCACCACTTCTGGCTTTTTTCTTTTTGCTTATGTGGTGCTGAGGAATCAAACCCAGAGCCTCAGGGATGCAAGGCAAATGCTCTACCACTGAGCCACCTTCCCAGCGCATGCAAAAATGCAATGTATTTTTATAGCTACAGAATATACTTTCTGTATTTTAAAATAAACTGTATTGGACTGTGAACTTAGTCTAATTTTACAAACAGTAGAGCTGTGGTATATGTTCAAATTCTACTACAATATTGTAGAATTCAATAGTTCCAAATCTACTACAATACACCTTAGGTATAGGATTATATCATGTGTAAATAAGCATAATCTGATTTCTTTCTTCCCTTTTTGTGTCTTTTATTTCTTTCTCTTGCCTTTTTCCCTAGCTAGCATTCCCATACTATACTGAATAGGAGTAGAGAGAGAAGATACTTGTCTAACTCTTGATTTTACAGAAAATGATTTCAGTTTTTCCCTATTTAGATGTTGGCTGTAGGTAGCCTTTATTTTGTAGTAGTTCTTTCCTAATTTTGGCAAAGCATTTTTATCAAAGGATCTACTACCTATCATATCACCTATCCTAATTCTGCCATTGTTAATGGCAGAAATTAAATTAAATTCTTAATTTAACCAAAAGTATCATTTTAACATGTCTGTTTTTGAAATTCTGTTGGATAATTTTAATGCTTTTTAATGTATATTTTTACTGTAAAGATACTGTACAGAGGGGTTACAGTTACATGTGTAAGGTAATAAGTGTATTTCCTATTGAGCATACCCCTCGTTTGTTTCTCCCCTACCATCCCGTCCCTCCCCACTTCCCCAACTCCTTCCTTCCCCAGCCCAAGCTGTACAGTTCATTTTCAATATAGTGTATTGTACAGCTCATTGTTATAATGGGTCATCTGTATCCTTGTTTCAGCATTTTGTTATTTCCCTTCCTTTCCCCAAATTAGAAAAATATATATACAAGATGCAGAACACTGACATCAAATACAGTGACAACAGGGATTATACCATGGAGGAAGAACATACAAAGGAAACATAAGTCCCATGGTTTCTCCTTATTTACAATAACTAGTATATGTCTAGGACAAGCAGAAAAGGTCAAAAGCTACATATATATGACCATATAAGATGATGCTAAGTGAAATGAACCCCATGATATGGACACAAGACGTTTTATCTTTGTTGCTGTTGTTTTTAATGTACTTAAAATGTGCTGTGTGATTGTTTCTTTTGTTTTTCCTCCATGGATAATTAATTTTTTTTCACCTCAGTTTCACATGGAGTCTCTTTAAAATGTTAAATGACATAATTATATTCTTTTCTTCAGAATTTATATCTGTAATTTATTTTCCTTTTTTTTTTTTTTTTTTTTGTCAATCGTGGGGCTTGAACTCTGGGCCTGGGCACTGTCCCTCAGCTCTTCAGCTCAAAGCGAGCGCTTTACCACTTGAGCTACAGCGCCACTTCTGGTTTTGTGGTGGTTTATTGGAGATAGGAGTTTCACGGTCTCTTCTGCCCGGGGTGGATTTGAACCGCGATCCTCAGATCTCAGCCTCCTGAGTAGCTAGGATTATAGGCGTGAGCCACCAGCTCCCGGCTGTAATTTATTTTCTATATTATATAATAATACTAATATAAAAGATAACTGACATTGAAATTAAGATATGTTGTATTCATAAACTGCTCTGTTAATTGGCAACTCCTTTTACAAATACTTAAAGATAAGAAAAACATAAATGAATAGAAAGAGCCAAAAAATTAAAAAGATAACCAAATGATTAATAAGCAACAAATATTTGTTTAAATGTTTTTTAAAGAACACACATTTGTTCTTTGATTCTATGAAATGGTTATTTTGTATCAATTTTATCTTTGTTTGAATAGCCAGTATAGAAAATTTAATTGCTGATTTAATATTTCCAAGGTAATTAACCTTTGCTGCTTTCCTACTTCTTCTTGGTCAGTTGGGTTGTTAATTTTGCTACTGTTGTTTTTGTAGGAGTCATATTCTGTTGACCAGCTTGGCCCTCTTCATTCAGGCTCCCAACTTATCGTTGCATATAAAAATGAGAATAATGGCACTCTATAGTAGAAATTCTGGAAAAAATGTTCTCATGCAAATGATTTTTCCCTTGGGAAGAGGGTATTCACCTTATTCACACTCCCTCTTGAACCATAATTCTAGGCCTGTTATGCTTTAGTTAATTTCAAATAAGATCCAGCATTTGTCCAGGCCAGACTAGACCATAATCCTTCTGTTTACTTCTCTCACGCATCTTGGATAATAAGCAATCATTTTCACACTGAGTATATAGGTTGAAATAAGGTCTAGTTAAATTGTTGTTTTCCTTCAGGTTAAAATTTTGATCCTCCTTCTATTTACCTCCTGGGTAGGCAGGAGTCCTTGGGCTGGTGATTTTGATGCTTATGATGTCCTTCAATTTCTTCATTAATATAATGATCACATAAATTTCAAAATATTTAAATTAAAAAAATTCCTACTTATGTCATATCACAGAAGCTAGCTTGTTTGTTTAAAAAATAATACCTATTTTGCCTTTTGAAATTTATTTTCCATCACCTGTTATGGGATAGAACTTTGCAATTTCTGTGGTGGCTAGAAACTCAAGAACAAAGTACATCTGCTGAGAATGATGTAGGAATAAAGAGCTAGCCAGTTTATTCTTAACAGCTATCTTATTCCTTTATTGGTATATATTATTTTAAATTTCATAGAGTTGAGTGTTTCCACAAGTAAAGCCTACTAAATGAAGTAATTTGAATGCTTGAAAATATTCAAATACATTGTGTCATATTTGTAGAAAATTTGTGGCCATGATTTTCTTGTGACTGTAGCAGCAAAAGGTAACGTTATTACCAAAGAAAATCATCATTGTCTAGCAGTGTTGCATCTATGAACTTAATAATTTGTTTTAATATCAGATTTCTCTTTCAGGACTACCAATTTTGAATTGGAATCAATATCTCATTTCTATTGCTGAAGCACACCTTGAGATCTCAGGATTTGTTTAAAATGTAAAAGTTCTCTAGAGGAAAATAACTTTGATCCAGTATGATTTCCTTTTGATTTTGAAGAACTTTGCAGAGATGCTTGAAACTGTTGATAATACTAAGCTCTCTATATAGAATATTTAATATAATTATATGTATAATAAAGTTAGATTTTTAACTTTGTTAATTTGATTTTAGCAACTTTGGCATGGGTTTTTGTTTCTTCTTTCCTTGAGTACATCCTTTTTACTTCAAGGCTTTTCTCTGGCATACCTGAATTGTCAAAGTTAACAGTTTTGTAGTTTGGGCCATTATCAAGCAACATAAGGTATTTTAAAATACATGTAGTACACAATATGATAGCTGAGACTCTGGGTAGATAGAATATAATACACAGGTACACTGGCCAAAGGGAATCCAGGAAGGAGTGGGTGGAGCAACATGAAACTTCATCATACCACTTCATCATACCACAGGCATACCATCATGCATAATGTGTTCATTTCTAGAATTTTCTATATAATAGTTTTAGACCCAGGTTGATTGTAAGTAATTAAAATCCTGGAAAACAAAAGGATAGAGGATTTATATGATGAGACACTCTGATTACTTTAATAATATGAGTTTTACTAAATTGTTCTTTATTATATAAAGGCAATTTATGGGAATATTTTGATAAGAGGTATTTATGTTTATATATATAAAGATTTGTTACTTTATTGTGGACTTTTTCAAAATTATTTAATTATTTAATTTTTAACTAAGAAGAAAGAAATAAAATTACTGCAAAAACATAATCAGTATTACATTTATTATTTTTATTGTTTAAATATAACTTATCCTCATGTATTTTATTGGCTTTTTAATAATGGACAGTCTTCTCATAAAAGGAAATTAAGAATTTGAGCTCAGAATTTTTCTTGATGTTATTGAAAATGATGAGTTGTTCTGTCCATAAAACATCGCCATGATCACCGGCAATAACATAGGTAATTGTACTGCCATGTAATGGAAATATCTGGTTAAGACTATTATGCTTTGTACAATGGAGGAAATGCATGATTTACATAAAGTTTTAACTATATCAATTTTTAATACAAGTTCCTCAGAATTGATTTCCCCAGGCAGAAGGGAAAATTTTTGACATTAAAGAATTCCCCTAGCAACATGTTTTCCAATGCTTTCTACTCTGTCAATTATGATCATTCCAGTTCATTAGACGCCGTCTGAAAACAAAAAGAAGCAAACAGACATACTCCCTACTGTTACATTATTTTTGGAGAATCTACATTACACAATTAACAAACATTATTAAATGTCTTTAAGTATCATTAGTGAAGAAGAATGGAAAAATGTTTAATGGTTACCCCTCCCTGTGCCTCTAATGGATTGATAGTGCATGAGGCCATTTGAAATTTTAAAATATTAGAAGACAGGCAGGGCCATCTGTTATATACTCATCTTCCTATGCGTTTTACTTTTCATAATTTTTCATTAAAAAGAAGCAATTTAATTAGTATTATGTTCATAAAATCTAATAAAGAGCTAAAAGCCAGTGGCTCACTCCTGTAAACCTAGCTACTCAGGAGGCTGATATCTGAAGTTTGCTGTTCAAAGCCAACACTGGTAAAAGTCTATGAGATTCTTATCTTTAATTAACCAGTTAAAAACCAGAGTGGAGATGTGGCTGAATTGTTAGAACTCTAGAATTGAGCAAAAAAGCCTTGCAAGAACCCAAGGTTTTGAGTTCAAGTTCCTGTATCAGCACACATACATACACACACACACACATACATACACACACACACACACACACACACACACACACACACAAATGCATATTCCCTTTTAGGATTATACTCCAATAAACCTCAATAATTCATAAAAAAAGAGAAGAAAATAAACTGTCTACATAAAAATTATCTTTAATAACACTTTAGCATCATTTATGTTTAAATTTTAAAAAATTGAATCAAAGATTCATAGCTTTTGTTTCATATATATTCCTCCACAGATATTGTCTTTAAGAAACCTAAATTAGTTTATAATTTAGTCTAACTTCTTATTTTGCAAATGTAATATGTTATTGTTAAATGAATCTTTGTCTTTTTTTTTAATGGGGTGTGGGCACTGTCTTTGAGATTTTGAGCTCAAGGCTAATACTCTACTACTTTGAGTCATTGGGCCACTTTTTGTTTTTCTAGTAGATAATTGGAGATCAGAGTGTCATGGACTTTCCTGTCCAGACTGGTTTGAATTGTGCTCCTTAGATCTCAGCATCCTGAGTAGGTAGTATTACAGGCATGAGCCACCAGTGCCTGGTTCAAATCTTTGTCTTTTAAGAGTCAGGAAAAAACAATGTAATTTTATTTGAACATTTGCTGTTAGGGTATTTATGCAACAGCCCATATTCTATCATTACAAATGTTCTTCAGGACACAATTTATAATGACCACGAGTTGTGTAATTTGTCTGCATAAAAATATTACAAATGCCTTACTCACCAAATCAGAAGCATCTTCTGGAAGTCTTAGAATTGTTTTTAAAAACATGTAAAAAAATCACCAAACCATTATTTTGTTACTATCCATTTATATGTAATCTATCTATCTCTCTATCCATCCATCCATCTTTATATTTCCTTTTATCTCTCTCTCTGTTGACTATAGCTTCAACATATAACCAAAAAGTCCTACAAGCATTGAAGAAGATATCATTTGTATCAGTAATTTAAATAAAGCTAACATAATAACATTTTATAAAAATAGTTATTATTTATTTTAATCCAAAAATAAGAATCCTTATGATTTCATGAAAGCAGTCTTGAGAGTGTGCTTTTTTAAAGTTGAGAAAGAGTAGTTGAAAAAATTTTTAATTTAATTATAAAGAAAGATTTACAATATCAGATATCATACAGTATTTATCCTAAACTCACTCTGCAGTTGGAGTAACTAACTACTTGGCCTTATCCAATTGCTCATCAGTTTAGGACAAAAGATAGTTTTGTACTTCGAAGGGAGGCATCCAGGGAAGTTAGATCCAAACTTGTCATAAGTATTGTGAGATGTGGGTGTTATCTCCCTTGATTACTTTATAGACAAAAGAATCTGAAAGCCTTGATGAATATAATTCAAGTATAATTGTAGCAAGAGACATATTTGGTACTAAGTGAAGCACATATTGTTCAAAGAGGTAGAGTTTGAACTTACAAAATACTTTAATGTAAATATGATTAGAAAAAGGAAAGAATGAGGTAGACTCTTCCTTTAATTTTAAATTTATTAATTTTAAATTTATTAAGGATTTACAAGTTTTGTTATTTTTGTTTTGTTTTGTTTTGGTTGTGGGTCTTGAACTCAGGGCTTGGGCACTGTCCCTAGGGTCTTTTGCTCAAGGCTAGCACTCTATCACTCTTAGCCACAGATCCACACTAAATTTTGAGAGATTAATTGGAAATAAGAGTTTCAAGAGGACTTTCTGCCCTGGCTTGCTATAAACCATGATCTACAGATCTCAGCTTCTGGGGGTAGCTAAGATTACAGGCATGAGCCACTGGAACCCAGCTCAAATTTTGAATTTTTGATGAAAAATCCATAGAATTTGATATTACATACTACTGGAAAAGACTATTGTATAAAGATAGACTTTAAATAGGCAGTGGTTTTGCAGAAATCAGATTGAATTTAATCTAACTTGTTTCTGATTAAGTATCCATATCAAAAGTTGAAGAACATTATTCCAGATTATTATATCCCAAATGACAGTAATTTATGTAAGTTTTCTTCCATTGACTTATCTTTTGTCTTATTTAATACTACCATTCACACTTCTGAACATTAATTCAGGGCTTACACTTTCATTACAAAAGGGCTTGTGGACAGTATGGCATTGTAGCAAGTGAAAGATTAATTAAAATATATTCTTAAAAGAATTAAATGTTCTGTATAATTTCCAAGGTCTCAACTACCAAAATCTGAGAGGAGTAAAGATTAAAAAGTTATAAGCTAAGTGCTGGTAGCTCACAACTTTAATCCTAGCTTCTCAGAGTATCTGAAAAATCTGAAATCTGAGGATTATTGTTGAAAGCCATCCCAAGTAGAAAATTCCATATGATCCTTATCTCCAATTAATGTCTTAAATATCAGAAATGGAGATGGGAAGGAATTTGGAAGAGGCAACAATGCATGATAAGAAATGTACTCATTACTTTGCTGGTGTAATTGTAACCTCTCTGCACGGTATTTTCACATTAAAAAAAAGATATGGCTCATGTGGTAGAGCAGCAATCTTGAACAAAAAAGCAACAGTACAGTATTTAAGCTCTGAGTACAAACCTAAGTACTGGTACAGAACATGAAGTTATAATTAGTGGAGAAGTAAAGTAGTTTTTTGTTTTTGTTTTTTACTTAGAATGGATGCTATTTCTGGTTCCATTATGTACAGGCAAAGCAACATTCCACTGATGAGTACCAAAAATTATGAAATACTGCCAGAAGTCATTAAAAATGAAATGAATATTTGCATAAGTAAAATGCATTAGCAACTAGTTGTTGACAGCATAAACCTGAAATTTTATTCTTTCATTTTAATATATTTGTATATATTTATTTTAGATTTGTTTTGCATCACTTATTATTTTCACATTTTTATTAGTTAATCACATGATTTAAGTTTAATTAAAACTTTTTTAAAAATCCTCACATGACAACAGAATCAGAATACATAGTGACATCTGAAAAGTCTAATTAAACATCATCTTGAAATTCAGTTTTGGGCTAAAAGATTTCTCAGGTGTGATGAAGATGTGGTAATACCACCCACATACTTGTTGATTTCTTTGAGAAATAGTGACTATTCAAGCCATTATAAAGAAAACACATGCATTCCATTTGCAGTTATAATTTTATTTTATTTTATTGTAAAGATACTGTAAAGAGGGATTACACTTACATGAGTAATGTAATGAGTATATTTCTTGTCGAACATTGTTACCCAGTCCTTTGTTTTTCTCCCATCTCACCCCCACCCCCACCCCAAAGTTATAAAGTTCATTTCCAACGTAGTGTCTTGTGAGTATCACTTTTGGGTCATCCTATGTCCTTGTTTCAGCATTTTGTTATTCCCCTTCCTTCCCCTCCTCAAATTAGATAAATATATATAAAAGATTCAGGGTACAAAAATGAAATACAGTGACAACAGCGGATATACCATAGTGGGAAGAACACACAAAAGAAACAAGAAAATCATATAGTACAATAAACAACAGCGGCAAAGAAAAAATCCCTTGTGTCCTTATCTTGGGGTACATTTCATTTAGAATCATCTTATATGGTCATATGTACATAGCTTTTCAGATTTACTGAGGGGCTTCTGGGTTGGTTCCATATCTTAGGTATGGTGAATAATGAAGCAATAAACATAGTTGTGCCGGTAGCTTTACTGTGGCCTTCTTTGTGATCACTGGGTAAATGCCCAGAACCCAGAACTGGGATTGCTGGGTCTTCACAAAGACCCAGAAACACAAGAAACCAAAAAAACAAACAAACAAAAAAAAAGATTGGACAAACGGGATTGTATTAATCTGAAGAGTTTCTGCATGGAAAAGGACATGACTAGCGAGATCAATAGAAAGCCCACATATTGGGAGAAGATCTTCATTATCCATACACAAGAAAAGGGTCTCATATCTAAAATACAATTAGAACTCAAAAAAGTAACTCCCCCAAAACAAATCCTCAAATAAACAACTGCCCCATTAATAAGTGGGCTAAGGACTTAAAGAGAGTCTTCTCTGAAGAGGAAATAAGAATGGCCAATAGCTACATAAAGAAATACTCAACTTCTCTGGCCACAAAAAATGCAAATCAAAACAATATTGAGATTCCACCTCACCCCAGATAGAATGCTTAAAATCAGTTAAGATATGAACCCAAACCAGATGTCCCTCAGTAGATGAATGGATCAAGAAAATGTGATATATATGCATATGAATATACATATAGAATACATAAATATTATATTAATATACATATATACATAATGAATATATTATGTACACATATGTATATTCATATACATATGTATATATGAATTTGATGCCTCCATCAGAATGAATGACACTGCTCTATTTGTTAGGAAATGGAAATACTTGGAAAAAATTGTATTAAGTAAGCCAAACTAAAAGAAACACAGGTCCCATGTTTTACCTCATTTGCAATAAGTAGTATACATCTAAGATAATCTTACCAAACAGAAAAACTCAAAAGTTATGGAAATATAACCATATAAGATGACGCTAATAAAAGAAATGAACCCTAAGATATGGTCACAAGAGGTTTTTTTTCTTTATTGCTGTTGTTTAAATGTACTATGTATTTTTGTTGTTGTTGTTGTTGTTGTAGTTTCTTTCAGATGTTCTTTCCTCTATGGTAGATACCCTGTTGTCACTGTATTCAATTCTGGTGTCCTGCATCTTGTAAATACATTTTTCTAATTGGGAGAAGGGAAGTGAAATTAAAAAAAATGCTAAAATAATGTATTGACCCATTGTAACAATGAGACATTCAAGACACTATGTTGAAAACAAGCTTTACAACTTCCAAAGAGGGATGGAGGGAGGAGTTGGGGAGATGGGGAAGGGAAGGAATAGTAGGGGAAAAACAAAGGAGGGGGTCACAATGCTCAATAGGAAATGTACTCATTATCTTAATCAAGTAACTATAACCCCTGTACAGTATCTTTACAATAAAAATATTTTAAAAAGATATCTAATAACAACAGATGCTGGAGGGGATATGGTCAAAAGGGAGCCCTACTGGACTGTTGGTAGGAGTGTAAACTTGTTCAACCACTTGGGAAAGCAGTATGGTGGTTCCTCAAAAGACTACACATAGAGCTCCCCTATGGCCCAGCAATTCCATTTCTGGGCATTTATCCAAAGCTATACATTTTTACACACAAACAAAATTAAATTTGCTCATTGTTTTGTCTTCCTTGTTCCTCAATGAGATCCACATATGATCTAGATCGATCCATGGACTACATTCATGTAGTAAAGTGTGGTACATTTCATCATTTGCTCAATAGTCATTTGTTCTCACAATAATTAAAAAAATACTTTTTTCATCAGTGCAATGTTATGATAGTCTTTTTATTGTTATTATAAAGGTGATGATACTGTGGCATTATAGGAACATAAGTCAAGTGATAAAGTCTTTAAATATGAAGAATTTCAGTTGCAGATATTATTAGGCTTAGTACATTATTATTAGCTCACCCACAAGTATAATTTCACACAAGAACTCATCCCTTCTGTCTCCTGTAGTTTTTGACATACTGCCCAACTGCTTATAGCCCTGTCCCCTAATATCTCATTGTGGTAATTATTATTCTAGATTTTACTGATAAGATTGACTGTTCTGTTTAAGATTCCACAAATTAGAGAGCTTATATTATTTACTATATCATATTAACTCAAGAAAATATCATCTTGCTTTGTCCACTTTGCAGAAAAATGACAGGACTCCATCAGTTTTCAAACCTGAACAGCATTCCACTGTCACTTTATTGCATTATTTCTTCATTCACTTATCTGTTCATCAACATTTAGATTGAGTCTCTGTCCTGGGTTTGTGAATATTACTGGAAGAATGATGATAGAGCAGATGTTCCCATGACTCTTTTTAAAAATATATCCCCAGTACAAAATTGTCAGACCATGCAATGTGTCTGGTTTACATTTTTTTTTTAGGTCCGATTGTAGGGCCTGAACTCTGGGCCTGGGCGCTGTCCCTCAGCTCTTCAGCTCAAGGCTAGCACTCTACCACTTGAGTCACAGCGCCACTTCCGGCTTTTTTTTTTCTTTTTTCTTATCTGGTGCTGAGGAATCGAACCCAGAGCCTCAGAAATGCAAGGCAAGCACTCTACGACTGAGCCATCTTCCTAGCTCTACAATTTTTTTTAATTTGTATTTTTTTATTGTGAAAATACTGTACAGAGGGGTTACAATTACATGGGCAAGATAATGAGTACATTTCTTATCAAGCATTGTAGTCTGCTCCTTTGTTTCCCCTTCCCATCCCTTCCCATCCTCCCACCACTCCCCCACCCAATCCTCCCCGCCCCACCCAAAGTTGTACAGTTCGTTTTCGACATGAGACTTGTACTTCTCATTGCTGCAATGGGTCCACCTGTATCCCTATTTAAACGACTTGTTTTTCCCCTTCCCCTCCACCAATTATACCGACATCAAATACAGTGAAAGCGCGGGTTATACTGTGGGGGAGGGACATACAAAACAACAAAGAAAATTCAGTATAAAATAGCATAAAGGTAATTATGCTTCTGGACTTTTTTCACTCTTCAAATACTTCTAGTTAATATCTAATTTTAATAGTTTAGAGGTGTTCTTTATCCAAGATTATAATTATATTTTCATTAATTCCCCATATAGCCACCTGTATCACTAGTTAAACGATTTCTTTTTTTCCCTTCCCCTCCACAAATCATACCGACATCAAATACAGTGAAAGCAGGGGTTATAACATGGTGGAGGGACATACAAAGCAACAAAGAAATCATCTTATAAATATGTTAGAAACAATCACATGAAAGAAAAAAAAACATTTGAATACTTATCTTGGGGTTCATTTCCCTAACATCACCTTATCTGACCTTTTCTGCTTGACTCAGACATATACTAGTTATTGCAAATAAGGGAAACCACCATAGGACCTATGTTTCTTTGGGCCTGGCTTATTTCACTTAATATAATTTTTTCCAAGTCTTTCCATTTCCTAACAAATAGGGCAATGTCCTTCTTTCTGATGGAGGCATAGAATTCCATTGTGTATACATACCACATTTTCTTGATACATTCATGTACTGAGGGGCATCTGGGTTGATTCCATATTTTAGCTATGGTAAATAATGCTGCAATAAATATAATTATGTTGGTAGCTTTAGTGTGGTCTTGTTTGTGATCATTCGGGTAATGCCTAAAAGTGGGATTGCTGGGTCATAGGGGAGCTCTATGTGCAGTCTTTTGAGGAATCTCCATACTACTTTCCAAAGTGGTTGAACAAGTTTACATTCCCACCAACAATGCAATAAGGTTCCCTTCTATCCACATCCCCTCCAGCATCTGTTGTTATTAGAGTTCTTGATTATAGCCATTCTAACTGGGGTGAGATGGTATCTCAATGTTGTTTTGATTTGCTTTTCTTTTATGGTAGAGAGGGAGAAGATTTCTTCATGTGTCTATTGGCATCTTTCTTTCCTCTTCAGAGAAATTTCTCTTTAAGTCTTTAGGCCACTTATTTATTGGGTAGTGGTTTCTTTGAAGATTTGTTGTTGGGGGAATTAATTTTTTGAGTTTCAGGCATATTTTAGATATGAGACCCTTGTCTGTTATATGGCTAGTGAAGATCTCCCAATCCATGGGCTTTCTATTGATCTTTCTAGCTATGTCCTTTGCCATGCAGAAGCTGTGCAATTTTATGAGCGTTGCTTTTCAAAGCCAGCCTGGGCCAGAAAGTCTGTGAGACTCTTACTTGTAATTAATCACAAAAACCTGGAAGTGGATGAGTGTCTCAAGTGGTAGAATATTAGTCTTGGGCACAAACTCTCAGGGACAGTGTCCGGGTCAGAAGTCAAACTCCAGGACAGGCATAAAAATAATTATATTAATATAGTAATCAATATAGTAATAAAAATAAAGAGTAGTCAACATAGAAATCAAAAATAAATAAAACAATAAATTTTTAGCATTGTAAAAGCTATGTGATAAAATGGATATGTCATACATTTAATATAATCACTAGTTTTACATAGTATTGAAGGGTTGTCTTTTTTTAATTATTTTTGTATCACTATCAATGTTGAACTTGGGATATAACACTCACTAAGCTTACTTTCTTTTTCTTTTTAATTGTATTTTATTGTAAAGATGCTGTACAGAAGGGTTACAGTTACATGAGCCAGGCAACGAGTACATTTCTTCTAGAGCATTGGTTACCCCTTCCTTTGTTCTTGTTGTTCTCCCATTATCCCTTCCCTCCCCAACTTTCCCCTCCTCAGTGCCCCCACCCTCAGCTGCCTGAAGTTCTAAAGTTCATTTCCAGTATACTGTCTTGTGAGTATTGTGGGTCATCCTGTGTCCTAGTTTCAGTGTTTTGTAATTCCCTTTCTCCTCCTGAAATTGGACAAATGTATATACAAGATGCAAAGTACTGAAAACAAATACAGTACCAACAAGGGATATACCATAGGGGGAAGAATATACAAAGGAAACAAAAAAAATCACGTAATACATTAAAACGACAACAAAGAAAGACTTCTTGTGTCCATATCTTGGGGTTCATTTCACTTAGCATCATCTTATATGTTCATATATACATAGCTTTTGAGCTTTTCTGCTCATTTCATAAAATTATCCTAGATGTATGCTAATTATTGGAAATGAGGGAAATCATGGGACCTATAATTCTTTGGGTCTGGCTTACTTCACTTAATGTGATTTTTTTCCAAGTCTTTCCATTTCCTAACAAATGGGGTGGTGTCATTCTTTCTGATAGAAGTGCAGAATTTCATTATATATTTATATATACCACATATCTATATCACATATATATTTTTTCATTCATCTACTGAGAGGCATCTGTGTCAGCTTTCTTTCTTGGCTACTCTCTATCACTTGATTTATGCTACCAACTCAGCTTTTTGCTAATTTATTGAAGATGGAGTCTCACAATCTTTTCTGACATGGCTGACTTCAAATTGTGTTCCTTCAGGTATCAGCATCTTGGGTAGATAGGATTATAAGCATGAGCGACTGGTGTAGTACTGATCTACGTTTTTATATATCTTAAAGTATAGTCAAATATTTCTGAATTAATACTTGGAATATTTCTGGAGCAAAATTAATGTTTATGTTTTTTAAAAGATTATCAATTTTTCTTTCCAAAATTTGTCATTGACATGTACACTAGTTAGCATGAGGATGCCCACTATTTGTGTGGATTTTTGCTTTTGTTTCTAATACTGGTCTTGGGCTTGAACTCAGGACCTAGGTGCTATCTGTGAGCATTTGTGTTCAAGGCTAGCACTTCATCATTTGGGACACAGCTCTGCTTCCAGCCTTTTGTGGTTAATTCCAGGTAAGAGTCTCACAGACTTTCTTGCCCTGGTTGGCTTTGAATCATGATCCTCAGAACTCAGCCTCCAAACCAGATAAAATTAAAGGTATGGCCCACTGGCACCCAGCTGAGAAAGCTTATTTAACTGACAGTTTTAATAATACTGAATTTAATTTCATCTTACTTTCTTAGACAAAGAATTGCATCTTGTGTAATTCTATCCTACAGTCAAATTCTAAGTAATAATATTGAACATATTTTCTTGTATCTATTAGATGATGGAACTTTTAATCTCAACAGATTTATTACCCAGGACTCTTATTTTCTCTCATCTCAGCCTTTCTAAATTTAGCGCCTTAACACCTTTCAACTTAACATCTTACACCTAGCAACATTCTTCATTTTCTAATCTGTCTAAATTAATTTCTCCAAACTGAAAGAATCCCTTACTGTTTTTTTTTTTGTTCTTTATGATTACTTCTGATTCCCACAACAATAGATTCAATTCTTTGAATACTCTTTGATGGTTTAAATGTCACTCCAGTCTATTATAGTCTGTTATAGCACCTTGTTCATTTCCATCACAGCAGGTTTTATGGCATGTACTCCTCATTTATCTGCTGTTTAATGTCTATATATGTGGCTAGCGTCTGCTAAACACAATAAATACATTTTGGATAATTCCATTGCACAGCCAGAAATGTAATTTACTTCTCTAATGTTCAAATGTTGTCAACCTACACAGAATCTTATCACTATAGTTGTCTTCTCAGTACTTCTTGATAATCAACACATTTGTGCTTTTCTTCAGGCATATTGGACAATATCTAGTTTTCCTAAAGCATCTTAAAGTTCATGGATCCATGCATTAAATGTTCTCTTAGAAAGCCCTCATTACAGCCCTGCTAACTCTACATCAATCAGGCTGTGCTTCTGTATTACTGATTTCAACTTTTGCACATTTTAATAGATAACTAGAAGTCAAGTCTTTGACTTCAGGGCAAAAACTCTAACTTTGTTTTGTCAGTCTTGCAGTACATGCTGATTAGTACTTGGTCAATAATTGTGGACATAATAAATTAGGAACACCGAAATTTTGATAGTTTTAATTTTACATAAGAAAAATTACTTGATGAATATTATGAACCTAAATAAGTCACAGATATTCAGAAGTCAAGGAACATGATCAAGACTCACTAGGTGGTTGCTGAATAGGAACATTCTCTTACTTAAAACAGTTGAGCATGAAGAGATAGACAGATTACTGTGTGTTTTTCTTTTTAAATGGATGAATGAATGTGGGGAAACAAGCTTAAAATGAAAAAGACAGCTGGCAGGATTTCTCTTTAATCAATTCCTAAATAAGAAAGATTCAAAATTCTGAAAAACTCAGTAAATTAGTCAGATTATAAATATATTTTCTCTGAATTTATTTGCGTAGTAAACAGACAATATTTTTACATTCTATAACATGTGTTCAATCTTTAAGATTAATGGTATTTACTGATATATTTCCATTTGTGAATACATTGTAAAGTGGTCATAACTATTCACCATTCTCCTGCCTTTATCCATAATACTTGGCCCATTAACCAGTCTAAGCATAACTGAATTTAAGGGTGAATAATTGTTAATACAAATTGCAGTTACATTAAGTATCTAGTAAAATACTGGCTTTAAAGAAAGTATAGCTGGCTGAGTTCTCAAGATGGCGACGGGGCAGTAGGGAAACGCCACAGCTCTCTCCAACCAAAAAGAGAGTTCGAGTTCCAACCTTTAATCTCCCCAAGAGACCGACAACAACAAAAAGACGAACACTCAGAGAAAAACCAGAGGTGGAAAATAACAAAAAAAGAAAGAGAGGAAAAGAAGAATTTCAGAACAGAGAAGAGCGAAGACCCCTCCCCCAACCTTTACTGGCCGCGCGGCAGTGCGCCAAGCCGCCGGCCAGCCGGCCCGGCAGGGGCTGCCGGAGCCACAGAGACACAGGGGGCTGCTTGCAGATCACCAGGTACCGGATTGCAGAACAGCGGATCGCCAGAAACAGAGAAACCTACCAGCCGGGAGTCTCCAGGAGGAGCCCACCCCACCCATCACTCTCCACCGGAGCGGAGAGGCTCCATCCCGCCAAAGCCGCCCGGCACCAGCAGCGCCACAAAGGGACCTGTCCGCAGACCACCCGCCCAATCGCAATCGCAACGACCCGGCGGGGGGCCGCCCAACCCAGCCCGCAACCACCCCAACTGAACTCGGACTGCAACAACAACTGACGGACTGCAACAACAACTGACGACCTACAGGGTGAGTACCCATCAGGGGACAGGGAATCCATCAAGGGAGACCAGAGCTGGAGGGAATCCCCAGACCCTGACCTAGACTCCCTACCCCAACACCCAGACCACAGGACCCACTAAAACTGGGAACTGTTCGAGAGCCCCACCAGCCGGTGGAGCACACTCTGCTGGCCAGGCCAGAGCAAGAGCGCCCCGGGAAGGGAGCTTAAATGCTCAAGCCAGGAACAGTGCCCCTGGGTCAAGACTACCAACAGTAGAAGAAATTTGAACTGTGTCCTCCAGGCTGCATAACCAAGGTGGTATACACATTAGCACAGGCCTAACGAGCGCGCTCCAGGCTGGGGCCGGAACCAGGCCAGGGGACCGGCGCCTGAACAAAGCAAAAAGGGTCAGAAGTGGGGCTGTGGCTCAAATGGTAGGGTGCCAGCCCTGAGCTGAAGAGCTGAGGGACAGCACCCAAACCTAGAGTTCAAGCCCACAACCAGCCCAAAACAAACAAACAAAAACACATCAGGAGCCCATAGCAGACTCCAGTATTTGGGAGAGTGCATCCAGAGCATCTGATCTTCCCAAGAGCACCCGCAGGAGCAAACACAAGCAGTCTAGGCTGCTCAACCCTTCCAAAGGCGGGAATTGCTACAGCAGAGAGCTGAGAATCCTAAGTGAATAGCAGCTGGAAATAGGCTCCCAACAGAATCCAGATCAGGCACAGACTCTCTCTACCAATAGAGAATCAGCAACCAAGCAAAGACAGACACACCAAAACAAGATTGAAGAGCAGTCTCCTGAACCCCCATGCGAAAATCACAGAGAAAAATCACAAGGTTTACCACTACCCAGGACAGCAAGCTCACCTCAAAAGCCAGCAGCCACGCAGGGGAGAGCCCCAGTGGGAGCAAAGCAGGAATGGAAGACAAAAACTACATCCAAGGGTTGCTGGAGGCAATGACTCAAGAAATAAAGCGAGAAATGGATCAGAAATTGAAAGAGCACAAGGATGAACTATCAAAAGATATACAGGATATCAAACAAAAATTGGATGCAAAAATAGAAGCTGCACAAACCTCAGTAAGAAGTGAGATAAACGCCAAATTAGAGGTAATGCATACTGATATCACCTCATTGAGAGGTGAGATCAGTACTCTGAGAACCAACATTGAATCCATAAAGGGATCCATTTCCACCATGCAAACCACAATAGAAGCCACGGTCAACAGAGTGAATGAAATGGAAGGTAGAGTGTCAGATACAGAAGACAGAATACACCAACTGGACCAAAAAGTGACAGATATGGAAAAATCACTCAAATTAAACCAAAGGGAAATTCAAGAGCAAGCAGATAATGCTAAAAAATTTAACCTTCGCATAATCGGAGTGGACGAAGGTGAGGAATTCCAGAGCAAGGGAATGCAACACCTATTTAACAAGATAGTCAATGAAAATTTTCCCCACCTCAAAAACGACCATCTTAACTACATCACAAAAGCTTATCGAACACCCAACAAGCAAGATCCCAGGAGAAACACTTCTAGGCACATAATAGTAACAATGATGGATCTGAATAATAAGGAAACAATCCTGCATGCAGCAAAAATGAAGAAGGAGCTATACTACAATGGGAAAAAAATTGGAATCACTGCAGATCTCTCCACACAAACAATGAATGCAAGAAAAGCCTGGGAAAGCACCATACGAGCCCTGAGAGCCAATAACTGCCAACCCAGACTGATATACCCGGCAAAGCTAGCATTCACATTCGATGGAGAACTGAAAACTTTTAATAGCAAAGAAAAACTAAATGAATACATAAACATTAAGCCAGCATTACAAAGAATTCTAAGAGGGGGGACACAACCTGAAGAAAGCAACCAGGAACTGGGACCTGCCCCAAACAGGCATTACTCAAAGTCTAACTGAGCAAGCACAGGAGGAAAGGAAAGAAGAAAAACTTAGGAAAACGGAATGGCAGGGACAACAATGCATCTCTCTATACTTTCTCTTAATATAAATGGGCTGAATTCGCCAATTAAAAGAAAACGAACTGAGGACTGGATCAGAAAACAAGACCCATCCATCTGTTGCCTTCAGGAGACCCACCTCTCAGCCAAACATACAAACAAACTCAGAGTGAAGGGGTGAAAAAGGATCTACCAATCAAATTCCCCCAATAAGAAAGCAGGTGTAGCTATCCTGATATCTGACAAAATAAACTTTTCATTAAAATCAGTACAGAAAGACAAGGACGGACACTACATATTAATAAAGGGAACAATCCAAGAGGAGGATATAACCATCATCAACTTATATGCCCCAAATATCGGTGCACCCAGATATGTTAAACAAATGCTCTCAAACTTACAGAATAAAATAGATCCCAATACGATAATACTAGGAGACTTTAACACGCCACTCTCACCAAAGGACAGGTCTACCAACCAGAGGATTGGCAAAGAAGCTACCGAATTAAGTGAGGCCATACTTCAAGCGGAATTAACTGACATCTACCGAGTATTTCACCCTAAAACAACACAGTACACATTCTTCTCAGCAGCTCATGGAACTTTCTCCAAAATAGACCATATCATAGTTCATTCAAGGAACTTAAGCAAATACAAAGGGATCGACATAATCCCCTGTATCCTATCTGACCACAGTGGAATCAAGCTAGCTCTCAATAACAAAGCATACCGCAGAAATTTCTCTAATACATGGAAATTGAACAGCACACTCCTTAACAAGGCCTGGGTAACAGAAGAGATCAGAGAAGAAATAAAGCATTTCCTAGAACTCAATGAAAATGAAAACACCTCACAAAGAAACTTGTGGGACACAGCAAAAGCAGTCCTGAGGGGCAAATTTATTGCCCTCAGTGCCCACATCAAGAGAATGGAGACAGACCAAGTAAATAATCTCATGTTGCAACTAAAACAGCTAGAAAAACAAGAAAAAATGGGACCTAAAGCTACTAGACGAAGCCAGATAACCAAATTGAGAGCAGAGATTAACCAATTAGAAAATCAGAAAACCATAACCAAAATAAACCAAACAAAAAGCTGGTTCTTTGAAAAAATAAACAAAATTGATGGCCCGTTGGCAAGATTAATTAAAAAAAGAAGAGAGGAAACCCATATTAATAGGATTAGGGATGCCACGGGAAACATCACAACACGTACCCAAGATATCCAAACAATTCTAACAGACTACTTTCAAAAGCTATACTCTCTAAAGGAAGAAAATCTGGCGGAAATGGATGCATTTTTAGAGAAATACAAGTTACCCAAACTGAGCAAAGAAGAAGTTAACCAATTAAATAAGCCAATATCCTATAATGAGATACAGGAAGCTATCAAAAGTCTTCCAACAAAAAAAAGCCCAGGACCAGATGGATTCACAGCAGAATTCTATAAGACCTTTAAAGAAGAACTAATACCCATACTCCTCAAGCTCTTCAGAGAAACAGAGAAGGAGGGAGCTATCCCAAACTCATTCTACGAAGCCAATATCACACTCATCCCCAAACCAGGCAAAGACCCAACCAAAAAGGAGAATTACAGGCCAATCTCCTTGATGAACACAGATGCAAAGATCCTTAACAAGATTCTAGCTAACAGAATCCAGAAACACATAAAAAAAATAATACACTATGATCAGGTAGGCTTCATCCCAGAGACACAGGGATGGTTTAACATACGTAAGTCAATAAATGTAATCCAGCATATCAACAGAGCCAAGGTCAAGAATCACATGATTATCGCCACAGATGCAGAAAAGGCCTTTGATAAAATTCAACATTCATTCATGCTAAAAGCTCTGGAGAAAATAGGAATAGAAGGAACATTTCTAAAAACAATAAAAGCCATTTATGACAGACCAATAGCCAATATTATACTTAATGGGGAAAAGCTACAACCAATCCTCCTAAAAACAGGAACAAGGCAAGGATGTCCACTGTCTCCACTCCTCTTCAACATAGTCCTAGAACCCTTAGCCAGGGCAATAAGGCAAGAAAAAGACATTAAAGGGATCCGCATAGGGAAAGAAGAAGTGAAACTATCCCTTTTTGCAGATGACATGATACTATACCTCCACGATCCCAAAAACTCCATCCCCAAACTTTTAGAAATCATAAGTCACTTCGGCAAAATAGCAGGATACAAAATAAACCCACAAAAATCAGTTGCCTTCCTATACACTGATAACGCACAGGAAGAGAGGGAAATAAAGGGAGCAACCCCATTCACAATAACCTCCCAAAAAATAAAATATTTAGGAATTAACCTAACCAAAGATGTAAAAGAACTATTTAATGAGAACTATAAAAAGTTAAAGAAAGAAATTGCAGAAGACACTAGGAAATGGAAAGACCTCCCATGCTCCTGGATAGGCCGACTTAATATAGTAAAGATGGTGATACTTCCAAAATTAATATACAAATTCAATGCAATTCCTATTAAAATCCCAATGACGTACATCACTGAAATACAGAAAACAGTCCAAAAATTTATATGGAACAACAAAAGACCTAGAATAGCCAAAACAATTCTAGGGGATAAAGACAATATGGGAGGGCTATCCATGCCGAACTTCAAACTCTACTACAGAGCTATAATCACAAAGACAGCATGGTACTGGCACAAAAACAGACCCGAAGACCAATGGAACAGAATAGAAGATCCAGATATAAATCCACAGGCCTACAGCCAGCTGATATTCGACAAAGGAGCCAAAGACATACAATGGAAGAAACACAGCCTCTTCAACCGCTGGTGCTGGGAAAACTGGGCAGCCACATGCAGAAAACTAAAAGTGGACCCCAGCCTATCACCATGCACCAACATCAACTCAAAATGGATTAAAGACCTTAACATTAAACCTGAATCTCTGAAACTACTGCAGGACAGAGTAGGAGAGACACTTGAACTAATAGGCACAGGAAGGAACTTCCTGAACAGAGTCCCAGGGTCACAACAAGTTGGAGAGAGACTCGACAAATGGGACTACCTTAAAATAAAAAGCTTCTGCACAGCTAAATCTATCGCAACTAAGCTAGAAAGACAACCAACTAATTGGGAAAAAATATTTACCAGCAATATATCAGACAAGGGGTTAACATCCTGTATATACAGGGAACTCAAGAAACTAATCCCTCCCAAACCTAACAAACCAATTACTAAATGGGCAAGGGAACTAAAGAGGGACTTCTCAAATGAAGAAATAAAAATGGCAAAGAAACACATGAGGAAATGTTCATCATCCCTGGTGGTGAAGGAAATGCAAATAAAGACAACCCTGAGATACCACCTTACCCCAGTCAGAATGTCCCACATCCACAAATCAGCCAACGACAAATGCTGGAGGGGATGTGGAGAAAGAGGAACCCTATTACACTGCTGGTGGGAATGTACACTTATACAACCACTTTGGAAAGCAGTCTGGAGGGTCCTTAGAAAGCTAAAGATTGACCTCCCTTACGACCCAGTCATACCACTTCTAGGCATCTACCCTGAACAACAGGAACCAATATACAAGGACACGTGCACCTCCATGTTTATTGCAGCACTGTTCGCAATAGCTAGGATATGGAAACAACCTAGGTGCCCCACCACAGATGAATGGATCCAAAAATTGTGGTATCTATACACAATGGAATATTATGCAGCCATTAGAAATGACAAAATAATGGCATTTGCAGGGAAATGGATGGAGCTAGAAGGAATCATGTTGAGCGAGGTAAGCCAAGAACGAAGAGACAAACGGTACATGGTCTCCCTCATAAGTGGATGCTAAATCCAAAAGGTTAGTGATACGACAAAACTAACAGGACTTAAGAAACAAAGAACTCCCGCTCATCTGGTTGAACCACTACTAAATATCCTCATGCTGCTGATCACAAATATGGTATATAACATGTGAACACTGTTATATATTACAGACTGTGGTAGACAATTTGCTCCAGGGAAGTTAGAATGAACTTGTGACTTTGAAATTATGTAATCATTTAATCACAATCAAAAAAAAAAAAAAAGAACCTCGGGGAAGGGAGGGAGGGAGGGGATGGTAGGGGGAAAACAATGGAGGGGGTAACAATGTTCAAGAGGAAGTGTACTCATAACCTCACTCATGTAACTGTAACCCTCTGTATAGTAGCTTTACAATAAAAAAATAAAATTAAAAAAAAAAAAAAAAAAAAAAAAAAAAAAAAGAAAGTATAGCTGCTGTTTCTTTGGGCCTGGCTTGGGTCCCATGGTTTCCCTTATTTGCAATAACTAATATAAGCCTAGAACAAGTAGAAAAGGTAAAAAAAACTATGTACATATGACCATATAAGTGATGCTAAGTGAAATGAACCCCAAGATAGGGACACTAGTGGTTTTTTTGTTTCTTGCTATTGTTTTAATGTATTTAAAATGTACTATGTGATTTTTTTTTGTTTCTCTTGTATGTTCTTCCCTCACAGTATAACCCCTGTTTTCACTGTATTTGATGCCTGCGCCCTGCATCTTGTATATATTTTTTCTAATTTGGGAGGGGAAGGGAAATAACAAAATGCTGAAATAAGGATACAGGTTGGCCCATTGTAACAAGGAGCTATACTAGACACTATGTTGAAAATGAACTTTACAACTTGGAGGGGGGATTGGAGTAGTTGGAGAGGTGGGGAGGGATGGTAGGGCATAAACAAAGGAGGAGGTAACAATGCTTGATAGGAAATGTACTCATTACCTTACTCATGTAACTGTAGCCTCTCTGTACAGTATTTTTACAATAAAAACATATATATATATATATATATATATATATATATATGAAGTATAGCTGAGTGCCAATGGCGATGGCTTACACATGCAATCTTAGCTACTGAGAAAGTTGAAATCTGAGGACTGTGATTTGAAGCCAGTCCTGGAAGGAAAGTCTATGAGATTCTTACTTCCAATTTTAAAAAAATGATAGAGTAATAACCTTGAGCACAAAGGCTCAAGGACAGTGCCTAGGTTCAAGCCCTGATACAATAATTAATTAATTAATTACAATTTTTTTGCCAGAGTAAACAATACTTGTTTTAAACATCAAACTCAATATTTCCTTACTTTTTAAAATTTTTTTATTGTGAAAATACCGTACAGAGGGGTTACAATTACATGGGCAAGATAATGAGTACATTTCTTATCAAGCATTGTAGCCTCCTTTGTCTCCCCTTCCCATCCCTTCCCATCTCCCACCCACCCCCCACCCCCTTTCCTTACTTTTAACTGAGGATATAAATCCAGAACCTGTGTATGTAGCAAGATACAATAGTAGGCCTTATTTTTTTTTATGAATTTTTTTTTGGTATAAAACATGAGTCATAGAAAATCATCATAATGAACTTTGTTTTCTCCAACCATTGTTGAATTGTGTTCAAATCATGTTTAAGAGATGCTACGAGGAATCCATTCTTTGATTTATAGTGGTTTACTTTAATTTTACTGCCAGAAAACTGTAGTTAATATATGTCTATTTATTTTACTGTGCAAAGTATGTTTGATTTTGATTGAAATTCTAAGTGACTTTCATAATGTATTATTTTTAGGGTATGATAATGTTGACAAAGTCTATTCAGTATAAATGCAATCTGTAGATTATAAAGGAAATGTTAAGGCTTTTAAGAATCATAAATTAATTTATAGGCTATAAGATATATTTTCAAACTTATTACATAAAGGACAGTAAAGAATCAGATATGGAAGACAGTATGCAACTTTGTAATAAACAATCACAATTGCCTTTTTATAAATTAGGCTTAATGATGATACAGTTTTTGAATCAAAACTTGCCTGGATCCCTTACTTAATGGCATATTTATACTTCTTATCACAAATTGAGACTGTGTTTTTATAAATTATGTAGCATAATGAACTATAATGTATTCATTTTTCCTCTTTATCACTTAGCCAAACATGCTTGGTTTTAAATTTCTTTCACATAATTGAATTCTAAATGGTTCTCTAAATTAAATGCATTATCAACTTTTAAATAACCAAGTAATCAATATGTGACTGGAAATGGCATATATTGAACAGATAAGCATTTATGAATTGTGCATACCTATTATTGTAATTAGCCAACCTAAATGGAAAGCAGATACATAATGAGTCTTTATTTTCATACTCATATGCATCCATCAATAGCACATTTTTTTCCAGTGAACTGAAATGAAATGTTTTAATGGGATGTCTGCATTTCTGGACTTGACAAATAAGGAAAATAAAATTTTGGATACATTCCTGATTGTCAATGATGTATATATGTATGTAAAGGCGCAATTTACATATGTATGAATGCATTATATATATATATATATATATATGTACATATAGAGATTGATATATCTACATCCACATGTAATTTGAATAGAACAAACACTTCTACATGCATATGGAGAACCAACCACTATTACAATACTTTATATAATAGTAAGACTGGGAAACAGTGATTACTTAGAAGGGAGCAAAAATTAAATAAATTATAACATATATGTATAACAGGATACTATACACTGAATGACAATCAGGCTTTAACTTCATAAAGGTTCAGAAAGTATCCCAGGTTTATACTATTATGTTAAAAGTAATATCCAAAATAGTTTCTCCTTGTTTGTATTGGGATAGAGTAAAATAGTTATAAATTATCAACATATGGGAGTAAAATTTCCGACACTTTAAAAAGTTTCATGTATTCGTTTAAAATACTTACATATTATCATACAACAAATAAAACTGAAGTTTTCCCTTTCCTGATGAAACTTGGGGAATAATTTTTACTTTTTATGTACTTTCTCTCTCTCTCTCTCTCTCTCTCTCCCTCTCTCTCTCTCTCTCTCTCTCTCTCTCTCTCTATATATATATATATATATATATACATACATATATGGATATAGTATTTGAAATAGGATAATTTTTAGTAAAATAGCTCTACTATTTAACTCCCATTACAGCCCAACTGCCATCACTGCTATAATGAAGACCCAAGAACATAAGGTACTGAGTGAGAAATTTTCATTCATGTAAGCCAAAATCAGATGTAAATTTTAGGTAATCTGGATCTAGAATTCAGAACTTAATTTCCATTTTTTCTGTTACTGCAGACTATAATAAGGCAAAAATTCTAATTTATACAGCTTGATTCAAGGCCAAAATTGCTAATTAGAGTGGTAATGGAGTTTAGATGCCTATTTAGAATGACCTCGAGAATTCAATTTACTGTATAGATGAAGATATAAGTGAATATACATGGAAAAATGGTTGATGATATAGGTAAGTAGTAGATAGATATTGACCCACATATACATTTAGATGTTTGACAATGATTTATACTTTGTTATTTGTAAACATTGAGTTTGCATTTCTTCCTGAAGAATGAAGTAGAATGAAGCATAATAATCTGAACCAAAGAACTGTTCCTCAGCAAAGGACAAGCAATCCTGTCTTGTCAAAAGGAAAATAACATCTAAACAACCCTTAGATTAAAAATGAGGAAAACATAATACAGAAAATTTTTCACAAACAAGATTGTGGATGGTTTCACAATTGACAAAAAATAAAACTTGCTAACCTGAATATATCTATGTATAAAGATCCAGCAAAGTTAAGGAAATTATTTTTGTCAAAATAGAATTTTTTGCTAACCCTCCAAGAAACAACAAAGCTTAACTTTTCTCAGTCTCTTTCAGACAATACTGATCTAGAATCTACCTTTACACTATTGAAACCTCTGCTTCTATTTTGAATTCTAGGACTTTTGCTCTGATTTTCTAGTTATATCCTCCTTATGTTGCATAAGGGAATAATTATCCTAACTAAAGAAATGACAGAATAAAAAAACCAAGACAGCCAATCAATATATTTTTATGGTAAAGATTGTAAACTATGTTGTACACGATTTTAAGCAAATGACATTATGATGGTGCTACCCAGCATTTTTTAGGAGATTATTCTACTTTTCTCCCTACTTATGTGGAAAGAGTCACTTTAAATGTGAACTATGAACACTGTATGAATAGCTGTTTAGGAAGACCTATATATTAATGGAGCAAGTCAGATATATCAAATTGCTCATTTATATGTAAAAATGGATATATTCAACTAGGCTAGCTTGAGAATTATGACAATAGGAGAAAACTTCTGGAGTCTGAATATCAATGTAAAAGTTAAAAGAGGAAAAAGAAACACATTTCACGAAACAGAAATAGCTATTTTACTCCCTAAACAAAGCTATATAGTTTCTTTCATGGGAAGTATTTAGAAACCACTCAAACATTGAGATTTTCCTTGTCTCTTTGTGTGATAAAATTATGCAGGATAATATGGCTAAAAAACCCATCCAGTACATAAAAGAAAATGATTGCTATTTTTGGAAATTCAGAAAACTGTATATTATGTTATCAACAAATGTAAATTACTATAGTGATAGTTCCACTTTATTTCTCTCTAAAATGTTTCTTCTTTGAATTATCTAAGGAAAGAAGTTTTAGGTTAAAAAGGTGGAAATCGATATTTGTACTTCTATCATGCTTAACTTAAAATGATTGCTGTAAGCTATAAATTTATAACATAAGCTTAACTTTTGTCTTTTTTGTACACTATTATGCTCAGAGTTTTTCATAAGACATTTCATGTATTTTTTCCTTGTGACTACTATTCTCACAACTTTTCTCTGTGAATACTGATAAAGTTAAAACTATTAATCAACTACATACAAGACATTGAGCTTGAAGTGATAATAATGTTGGACCTAAGAAATGTAGAGTACAATTATTTTCAGAAATTAATTGGTACTTGCCAATGGAGGAGAATATGGTGGAACAAATAGAGTTATTGGCCAAATATTAAGATAATAATTCATTATTTAAATAATTTTGTGCAATTTTTGTGACATTATCTTTTTATATAGAACAGTAAAACCTCCAACTCTCCATTTCGGCTAGGCTGGCCTCTATTTTCCTTACTTAACCTCAACTGTTGTATTACAAACATTTACTTCTTCTTTAAGGGAATTCTTACGTATTTTCTTTTTTTTCTTTTTTTCTTTTTTTTTTTTGTCAGTCATAGGTCTTGAACTCTGGGCCTGGGCGCTGTCCCAAGCTCTTCAGCTCAAGGCGAGCACTTTACCACTTGAGCCACAGCGCCACTACTGGGAATTCTTATATAATAAATAACTAAAAATAATCATGCCCCAAATCCCAACTGTTCTACAAATTAAATTGATTTTTAGAAATTTCTGAACAGATATGCCAAAGGTAAAGGTTTGAAAAGATTTTTTTAAATAAAATTTGTATTACATAACACAAATAAAAAATATTTCTGAAATGGATGTGAAAGGGAGAATAATGTCTTAGAAGACAATGCTGTTTTTATTTTCTCTACATATATATATAAATATATATATATATGTATTGTAAAAATATTGTACAGAGGGGTTACAGTTACATGAGTAGGGTAATAAGTACATTTCCTATTGAGCATTGTTACCTCCTCCTTTGTTTTTTTCCTACCATCCCTTCCCTCCCCACCTCCCCAACTTCTCCCCTCACCTCCCCGAAGTTGTAAGGTTCGTTTTCAACATAGTGTCCTGCACATCTCATCGTTACAATGGGTCAACCTCCATCCTCATTTAAACGTTCAGCTCTATCCCGTCTCTTCCCCAATTAATTTCTCTGCATTTTATACTCATTTCTCTTTCAAGTTCAAATTGTTTATTAGGGAGACACAAAATTTAGTATACTAGACAGAAAAAAATAGAACTGCTTTTCCTTTTTCTTCAACAATGCTAATCACTGCACGAAAAAGTCACACAAAATTTTGTAGAGTGACAGAAATGTCACTAGAAAAATCTGATTTGTTTCTATCTTCTTTATATATTTTACAATAACTTTTAGCCAATGGCTTATTTGATCAGTCCTTTGCAAGAAAGAGCAGCAAGACAGACCTTCCAAAGATGAAAAATAAATGTGAAATGTATGGGCAACTCTAAACTGTGCTGAGCTTCATGCAGAAAAAATCAGTGATAAAAAGAAAATTTCTAAATAAAAACTTATTTGTGTTAATTTAGTTTCTTAAATTCAAATTTTAAAATATACCTTATTGATTTGGATTATATACTACCAATTGGTATGGATTATTCTCTTTAAATACTTCTGAGCAATTGAAGTTTCTTAGCTGTAAATGACTAAGTTCTTATATCTAGGAAAGTAGCATTCATTTGTCGCAAACGATTATTCAGGATAATAAGTTTCTCATATACACATATGTGAACCAACTATTTTTACATGGTCGTAGGTCTTGAACTCTGGATCTGGGAGCTAGCTGTCCCTCAGCTCTTCAGCTCAAGGCTAGCACTCTACCACTTGAGCCACAGAGCCACTTCCGGTTTTCTGGTGGTTAGTTGGAGGTAAGAGTCTCATGGACTTTCTTGCCCCTGCTGGGTGGCTTTGAACAGCGATCCTCAACTCTTGCCCTCCTGAGTAGCTAAGATTACAGGCGTGAGCCACTGACACCCAGCTACACGGATTTTTATCTTTGACTATCAAGAAAATCAGAATAAAACGTATACTATCACCAATAACTGAAACATAAGAATGTATGGCACACATTGTTAAACTTGTGAAAAAAATAATTTAGTACAGTAGATGACATGACATTGTCCACCATGTTTTGTTTGGAACTTATGTTTGTGCCAAGGTTGGAACTCAGTGCCTCAAGCTTATTCGTTTTATTTATCATAGCCAACAAGTTTCCATCTTAGTCACACTTTGTTGTTGTTGTTGTTGGTCAATGGGGCTTCTTTAACCTTGAGCCTGGGCTCTGCCTCTGCAATCTTGTGCTCAAGGCTAAGCTCACTCTATCAGTTTGGGCCACAGAGCCACTTCTGGTTTTCTGGTGGTTAATTCTCATCGACTTTCCTGCTCAGGCTAGCTTCGAACCACAGTTCTTAGATCTAAGCCTCCTAAGTAGCTGGGATTGCAGGGAGGAGACACTAGCTCCCAGCTTGAGTCATTTACCCTTTTTTTAAAAAAATATGTTTTTATTGTGAGAATACTCTACAGAGGAGGGTTACAATTACACGAGCAAGGTAATAAGTACATTTTTATCACGCATTGCTGCTTCCTCCTTTGTTTTTCTTCTACAATCCCTTCCCTCCCATCTCTAGAACTACACTTCCCTCTTACCCCTCCCGTCAAAGTTGTAAAGTTTGTTTTTCGACATAGCATCTTGTACATCTCATTGTTGCAATGGGTCCACCTGTATCCCTTCTTAAACCATTTGTTTTTTCTCTTTCCCTCCCCAAATTATACCAACATCAAATAAAGTGAATGTTTTCACTTTCACCGTGGGGGAGGGACATACAAAGCAACAAAAAAAAATCACCTTATAAATATGTTAGAAATTTACCCTTTTTTATCTGGCTCTTAGCTGTCTATCTAGGGGATGGAGTTTACTAGACTTAATGTGCCAGGACTGCCTTCAAACAGCGATGCTTAGGACTCTGTCCTCAGTATTATAGTCTTGAGCCACTCGTGGCCACCTTTGCTTGTATAATTGGTACAAAAATACTTTTTGACCTTTTGACCTAGAGTTTCTGTGTTCATAAACCAAATATGAAAATTTACTCAGAAATAAATATATCTCTATTGAATTGGTACACAATTTTGTACATGGCATTTACATTGTATTTAGGCAAAAATCAGTATTATAGGTATTATTTAAAATACATGCAATAAAATGCACATGTTGTAATACAATGATTTTTTCAATTAATGTAAGATAAAAGTATTCAGATATTTTAGTACCTATCAATGGAAACACTAGTTCAGAGTAGTATCGTGTATAAAATAACAACAATAATAGATCTTTTAAATATTGTAATCTACCACCTAGTTATGCTGTAAAACAGCAGCAATAAAAAGTGAGATAAATAATTACATACCAAAAATCACATGCAAATAAAAAAGAACTTGAACAAGTATAGTTGGTGACTGTCCAAGGAACATATCTTAAACCCCACTTGAGTAAATGTTCTTTTAAAGAAAATTCACAGAGGAGGATACTATTCCGAGACCCACACACAATGGACAGTTTAACAAAGAGAACATGAATGAATCCAGTAAACCCAGCAAGCTGACTATAAGGGTACTTAAGGAGACCACTCAGCACATAGCAGAGGGAGATCAGAAAATATACATTTTTCATCACTATACAGGAAAGATGAGAATATCAGGGACTGAGAGTCAATGATTTAAACCAGTTTTCCATTAGAACTTTTTTGGGATAAATAAAATTATATGTAATAAGATACACATACATCTTAGTTTAAGGAATAAGTTTAAGTTGATCTTGTTATAGCAAAGGACAATGTACACAAACCATGAATATGTGGATTTGTTCTAGCTACAGACAATACAACAAAAATTATATTTTAAGGATTCTAAAAGATCTATATATTTATTAAAACAATTTTAGAATAAATAGATTGTAATGAGGCTTGGTATACTAGTGTGTGTGTGTGTGTGTGTGTGTGTGTGTGTGTGTGTGTGTGTGTGTGTGTGTGTGTGTTTATGCTGATATAAGGGCTTGAACTCAGACCTTCATGCTCTGGCTGGTGCTCTACAACTGGATCCATGCCTCCGTTTCTGATTTTTCTGTTTTTTTTTTTTTTTTTAAAGATAAGAATCTGTTGGATTTGTCTGCCAGGATCTATCTCTGGCTTTGAACTAGGATGCTGAGATCTCAACTTCCAGATTAGCTAATATTATAGGCATGAGCTACTGGTATCCAGCTGCAAATTCTTAAATTGCATTGAGCAGAAAGAACTTTATTCAACATAAATCAACAAATCACAAACATTTTTTATCTCCAAAATTTGAATAGTTCTACGAGTCTAAATATATCATATACTATTTTAGAAATTATTTATATGAAATTAAAAGTTTTTAATTTTTGAATATAAAATTTAAAAAATGGGAAAATAAGTGTATGTTCTGAAACACATTTTATATGTTAAAAACACACATCCAGAAAATCACAACTCAAAGAGCCAATAAGTATAGTTGGCAATATGTAGTTAAAAGCCCAAATAAATGAACTAAACTAATTAGAAATATCAAGAAGATATTCAATGCAGCTGTATAAATTTAAATTTTATCAGTGATTATGTACTAGCCACCACATTTGTTCAAAAAGTACCAGAATTTAACATTCATTATATTTTCAGATATTACAATTAATGTTAAGTGTCATAAAATACTGACCTTTAAAAAGTGATGACCACTAATTTAAGCTCTAGTTATTAATCTTTTAAAATGAATTTGATATAAATTTTATCAAATTTTAACATCCTTCATTTTGAGTCCTCAATCATTTAATTCTGATAGTGCAAAATATCAGATTAACTTTTTTTCATTATTAAAATTCGAATCATTCCAAAATAGAGATCAAGTACTAAATATTATGTTTTAGCTTTATCCTTTGTTTTCTACAAATTTTTATGAAGCAAAGACTCTTACAAATATCTTCAAAGTTGGTTTAAGGACTAAAATAACATCACCATATTCACTTATCAAGAATGTCATAGTCTATTATGGCCAAGAGTATGTCAAACTAAAGCTAAAATGCAATGTTATTGTAGTATAAGGAATATTTTCAATTTTATCTTTCTTTAAGAAAGGGTATACTGGTTGAGCATATTAGGATAAAGGATTTCATATCGTCACAACTGCTTACTTATTCTGTGAAGACATGACAAAACATCTCATATTTAAAATAGTGAATGGGGAAAAAAACAACACTATTTAAATTCAGGGTGACATTGAATAAATGTTACTTTCAGTAATTATTTTTAAAATATCCAATCATTCACTCTTCTTTGTTGGTTAAACTTGTTTCTGTTTTTTGTTTGTTTGTTTGTTTGTTTTTTAGTTAGTCCTAGGTCTTGAGCTCTGTGCCTTGGCTTTGTCCCTGAGCTTTTCTGCTCAAGGCTAGCATTCTACCACTTTGAGCCACAGCTCTACTTCCTGTTTACTGGTAGTTAATTGGAGATAAGAGTCTTATGGAATATCCTACTGCTGGCCTGGAATCATGGTCCTCAGATGCTCAGCCTCCTGAGTAGATAGGATTATAGTTGTGAGACACCAGCATCTGGCCAAGTTGCCTTCTTTTATATTCTTATATTTTTGATTTTGAACCTATGAAACATCAGTCAATAATGTGTGTAATACAATACCAAAATTCAGTGGAATTTTTTCCTATCCAGTCTTTAAAAGGAAAGTTATACACATAATTTGCATCCATCTTCCCTGGGGGAAAATATGTCACTACACAAGAGGCTTTCCCTTTGCTTCTGTTGTTTTTAATGTACTTATAATGTACTGTGTGATTTTTTGTTTCTTTTGTATGTTCTTCCTCCACAGTATAACCCCTATTTTCACTGTATCTGATTCCAGTGCTCTGCATCTTGTATATACATTTTTTTTTCTAATTTTGGGGGGTTAAGGGACATAACAAAATGCTTAAAGATACAGATTGACCCATTGTAACAATGAGATGAACAAAACCCTGTTGAAAATGATCTTTACAGATTAGCTGGGAGAGAGAGGAGTTGGGGAAGGTAGGGAGGGAAATAAGGGGGTAACAATGCTCGATAAGAAATGTACTCATTACCTTACTCATGTAACTGTAACCCCTTTGTACAGCATCTTTATAATAATACATATATTAAAAATATGTCCCTAAACCCTTGAGATATTTCTCCATATGAGCATTTGTCTCTCCTCCTGATTCTCCAGCCCAATGCTGAGATAGTCCAAATATTATACCTGTTATTAGTGATGGAGGACAGCAGTCCTTCCAGTCTGAGCTTTTGTTCGTAGCATCTCTGTTTTCCCCATGAGAGGACTGTGTGAGGAATCTCTTCCAAGAGGCTCATTCCTAAAATAAATAATGGTTTTTGATTACATGTATTTTGTATTTCAGTCTCTATACTCTAGTTTTACTGTGGGTTTAATAAATAGATAATTCTGTATATTCCACCTATTGGTATGTGTGTTTTTATGGAGAGTTTGCCAGGATGCCAGTATATTTCTATGGGAACAAAGAAGACATAGCCAGTTGTAATATAAAACATTGAGCATTTCAGTGTTATCAGAGAGCTTTCATAAATAATTTACTTTATTCTTTTATTATTTCTATTTCCTGCAATCTAGGGTTGAGATATAGATTTGTTTATACAAGGTAAATTATACATGAATGTATATATTTCATTTTTCATTTTGGTAAGGGTAAATAATGAATACCATGTATCATACTAATTCTATTCATGCAGTAAAGTTGATGACAGTCAGAAATCCCTACTGCAATTGTATACTTTTCCTTTGTAATTAGCAATTAATAGGAAAAAATGTTGTTAGCTACACAAAATAATAATTGGAGGATATTCTTAGTTAAATATAAAAATAATGAATATTGAATAGAGGTAAAATAAAATCTATTTTAAATGTAATTTTGCTATTTTTTTCAATTTAAATAGCTTCACTGTATTGTGCATTAAGTAGAAATCTTAAATATATAATTGCAAAACTACAGTGTTACAATTTTCCTGGGATTACTTTTTGTATTGCACTTCAAAGGAAATGTGGGAGAGTAGAGAAGAATACATTCTTTTGTGAAGGAACAGGCAAAGTGTCAGGAAATATGCAGTGAGTACATGAAAATTGTAATACTAGTCAGAATGCAAAAGTAAAACTAAGGACACGTAACTGACTCAACTTACTACATGATGGCTATACAAAAAAAGAGCATATAAATATTTTTTAACAATGTGCTTGTTCTTTTCCCTAATATAAATTTTATTTAAAGGTGACATGCAGTGGGGTTACAGTTACATAAGTAAGATAATGAGTACATTTCTTTTACAGCAGTGTTCCCTTTCCTAATTTCCTCCTGCTTTTCCTCCACCTGACCCCCTCCCCTACAAATTGTAAAAGCAATTTCCAACACAGTGTCTAATGAGTATCATTGCTGAATTGGTTCACCCTTTGTCCCATAATTTCTGTGATTCAACTTCCCCTCCCCAAATATATATCACCCTGCATCAGAATCATTCCAGATGGATCAAACACCTTGAGGTAAGAGCAGATACCCTGAAAATATTATAGGAAGGGATAGGATAGGCAACACACTATGGCTCCTTGGCACAGGTAGAAACTTCCTAAATAAGATCCAAAAACGCAACAAATCAAAGAAAGGCTAAAGAAAGGGAATTGCATTAAACTGTAGAGCTTCTTCGTGGCAAAGGACACAGCTAACAAGATAAATAGAAGGCCCACACATTGGGAGAAGATCTTAACTAGCTATCCAACAGACAAGGGCCTCATATAAAAATATACCTACAGCCGGGCGCCGGTGGCTCACGCCAGTAATCCTAGCTACTCAGGAGGCTGAGATCTGAGGATCACGGTTCAAAGCCAGCCCGGGCAGGAGAGACCGTGAGACTCCTATCTCCAATAAACCACTAGAAAACCAGAAGTGGTGCTGTAGCTCAAGTGGTAGAGCGCTTGCCTTGAGCTGAAGAGCTGAGGGACAGCGCCCAGGCCCAGAGTTCAAGCCCCACAACCGCCAAATATATATATATATATATATATATATATATATATATATATATATATATATACCTACAGCTCAAAAAATTAAACGCTCCAATAGAAAATTCTCAAAGAAGCAACCACCCTATTAATAAGTGGGCTAAAGAATTAAAAAGAGACTTCATTGGAGAGGAAATAATAATAACAAAATGCTGAAATAATTGTAACAATGAGATGTATAAGACACTATGCTGAAAACTAACTTTACAGCTTGGGGGGGAAGGGAGGGATAAGATGGGGAGGTGGAGAAGGAAGGGGATGGTAGGGGAATAACAAATAGGAGGTAACAATGCTCAATAGGAAATGCACTTATTATCTTACTCATGTAACTGTAACCCCTTTGTACTGCATCTTTACAATAAAAATATATATTAAATAAAAGAATAACCAATAGACATATGAAATATGTTCAACATCTCGGGCCATGGAAGAAATTCAAATAAAAACTATATTGAGCTTCCACCTTACCCAAGTTAGAATGGCCATTATCAAGAAAACAAATAATAACCGATGCTGGCAGGATATGGCCAAAAGGGACTCTTACACTGTTGGGAATGTAAACTGGTTTAACCACTCTGGAAAGCAGCATGGAGGTTTCTCAAAAGAGTAAACATAGAGCTCCCCTATGAGCCAATAATCCCACTCTTGGACAATTACCCAGATTACCATAAACAAGGCCACACTAAAGCTACCAGCACAAC
Source organism: Dipodomys spectabilis (assembly GCF_019054845.1). Taxonomy (NCBI): domain Eukaryota; kingdom Metazoa; phylum Chordata; class Mammalia; order Rodentia; family Heteromyidae; genus Dipodomys; species Dipodomys spectabilis. Next base: position 5,579,444 of record NW_024870817.1, on the reverse strand, counting down.
TATGTTTGTTGCAGCACTATTTACCATAGCTAAGATAAGGAACCAACCTTGATATCGGCAGTAAATGAAAATATGGTATATATGCACAATGGAATATTATGCTTCTATTAGAAAGAATGATATCACCCCATTCATAAGGAAATGGAGGGACTTGGAAAAATGATATTAAGTGAAACCAGACCCAAAGAAAAACAGGCACCGTGGTTTCCCTCATCTGTAATAATTGGTATATATTGAGGATAGTGCTAATACAGGATCACAGTACTAAATAACTCTATACAACTGACCATATAAAATGATGCTAATCCAAATGAACTCCAAGATGTAGAAGCAAGAGAGATTTTTTTTTGTTTTTGTTTTTAATCTGCTGTGTGAAGTTATTTCTTTTTCTTTCATTTTTCCCTCTTTGGTTTATTCCCTGTTGTGGCTGTTTTTGATATTGGTATCCCTGGGAAAGGGAAGGGGAACAACAAAATGGTGAGAGAAAGGACAAAAGGTGAACCAATGCAACAACAATACTCACAAGACACTATTTCGGAAATGAACTTTACTTGGAGTAGAGCAGAGTAGGGAAGGAAAGTGAAAGAAAACAAGGGAGAGGGCAATATTGACAATGAATGTTCTTATTATCTTACTTATGTAACTTTAACTAATCTGTACATCACCTTTACAATAAAATTAAATTATTTTTTCAAAAAACAAAGAAAAGGGGCTGGGAAGGTGGCTCCGTGGTAGAGCACTTGCCTTGCATGCCTGAGGCCCTGGGTTCAATTCCTCAGCACCACATAAGCAAAAAGAAAAAAGCCGGAAGTGGCTCTGTGGCTCAAGTGGTAGAGCGCTAGCCTTGATCTGAAGAGCTGAGGGACAGCGCCCAGGCCCAGAGTTCAGGCCCCACGATGGACCCCTCCCCAAAAAAATAAAAATAAAAAAAATAAAACCCCTTGTTTCCATTTCTTGGAGTTAGTTTCAGTAAGCATCATTTTATATGGTCATATGCACTTAGCCATTTTTTTTTAAATTGTGAAAATACTGTACAGAGAGGTTACAATTACATGGGCAAGATAATGAGTATATTTATTATCAAGCATTGTCGCCCCCTCCTTTGATTCCCCTTCCCATCCCTTCCCATCTCCCACCACCTCCCCGGCCCCCCTGCCCCTGGCCAAAGTTGTAAAGTCCGTTTTTCGACATAACGACTTGTACATCTCATTGTTACAATGGGTCCACCTGTATCCCTATTTAAACCATTTGGTTTTTCCCTTCCCCTCCGGAAATTATACCAACATCAAATACAGTGAAAGCAGGGGTTATACCGTGGGGAAGGGACATGCACTTAGCTATTGAGCCATTGTGATCACAGTGAGAACAAAGGAGGATATTCTTAGGAGATGATCACAGCATGCTTGTTCTTTAAGTTAGATCCTGGTCAAAAACTGGAATGAAGTTGATTAGAGAGTGTATGCATTAGAATAATTGCTTTTCTCTATCTTTGTGTCTGTGTGTATCTCTCTCTTTCTTGTTCTCAATACTTGAGGCCACAGAAAACTGAAGAATTATAATGTAAAAAAAGTACATTCCTATTGAGAGATGAAGCATTAGGAATATCATTTTCTTGAAGCTATTGGGTATAAATAGTTAGCTTTACATTAAATTGCAAGTGTATGCCAGATTATCTGAAAGGAACTTCTCTAGGTCTTCGATTATATCACACAGATTTTGTTCAATTATGTAAGAATGTATGTAGTTTTGAGTAAGAGACTAGAATTTGTGTTCCAACCTTCTTGGTTTTCGCCTGAATATTCAAAGCAAAGCACTTTGTTTCTGTACTAAACAGTACACTCAGCTTAGCACTGTGTTGGCTATTCTTCAGAAATACAACGCATGCATAAAAACCCTCCAGATTTAACTTAATAAATAAAATGTATTATACATAAAAACTTTATACATAAAATGTATGAAGTATAGCTAGTATCAAATTGCAAATAATTACTTCTCTATTTTCATGTATTATATATGTATATACAGATAATTGGATTTTTGTAATTTTGGTTATTGTATATACTGACAATAATACTATATATCTGTATCTATAGACCACATATATTACATCTGTAAAATACATTTTAATGTACTTAAAATTTTTATTAGCACAAATCAACTGTGCAATGTGTTTGTCTTTATATTTACACCATGCATAAATAATGTAGTTTAATCAAATTCAACTTATATACATTTTCTTTATTTTTGTTTCATTACTTTTTTATTCAAAATGATTTCTGTATAATATTTACTGACTGGGTTAAGATTACTGTTGTGTTAAGATTAGGAGTTCTATATTTACAGTGTTGATTAAAACCTTGTTTATTTTTAACCTATATGGACTATGTAGAATATTTTAACAGTCAATTGAATGAACAATTGAGTAGTTTCCTTTGGTAATTGACTTAATTAATCAGAGGACTCTTGTCTTCTAATGTGCTATCAACAATAAATTTTGGAGAGCTTATTCTGTAGGAATTTGAATGATGAATGTAATAAGCCTAAGTGACATTATTTTTTTCTTTCTTCTAATTAAGTTGCTATTTTATATTTTCATTTAAATGCACATGAATCACAACATCAAGTTGGTTAAAAAGGAAGATCATATATTTACATCTACAAGATGAGAAATAAATATTCTTTATAATAATACTTTGCTCTAGAGTGAAGGCAGAGTACATTATGTCAGGAGTCTGGAAGATCCTTCCTAATTTTCTATTTATATATTCATTATAAACAGACCTAGAATCACTCAAATTTTCCAGAGACAAACCAATGGGAACCATAATTTATACTGGAATGAAATACTTCTTACAGTGAATATTTTTGATAATGAATCATCAAGGATTAATGAACTTTAGAATTATACCCCATACACTTTAGAGTTTGTAGTGAACACATAGTAGGAGAATAGACTTGTCATATGAAATAAAGAGTATAGTATAGTAGCATGTACCTAGCTATTATTTCAGAGAAATGATTTACTAAGGGTACTTCAGCTGATTTTTTATTTTATTCTTTCTACATTTGTGATACATATATATATGTATATATTTCCTATGCCATCAAAGAAAGTTATTTATGTTTAGTATACACAAGAACATGTTAGTCAGAGTTCTAATGTATTGTGGTTCTATTAAGATAATTCAGTTTCTTTATGAACATCTCATATCAAAATAATTATACTAAAAATGAAATGTATTTTGCACTTTTTGAGTATCATGTACTATTTGCTCATTTCATATAAATTATTTCATTGAATCTTTCCAAATATATCACAGCCTATTATAATATTTTATGGATAAAATAATTTAGGCTTTGAAAAATAAATTTGGTATCAAAATTAAAGGTGATACTTACAGATCTCAACTGTTGCAATTTCATGTGACAATCTTGAGTAATGAATGCTATTTACCTTGTCCACCACTGATTCATAATTTATTTTTATTCATTGCTAGAATGTATCATAAAGCAACTATATCCAAAGCAACATATAATACATAAGTACATAACAATGTACTTAAATGTGCATCTCAGGATGGGAGTCAAGAAAACATTCCGCATTCACCTCAGCCACATAGCTAAGTAAAACAGCACTCATTGAAGTCTCTTTTATGTCTGTCACCTTCTACCTAAGATCTTTATGGAGCCTTATGGATTTTTCACCTTTCAGTTAAAACTTATATTATCATTGTAAAGGCATAACACCTATGTTTACTGAACAGGTAGATTTCTATTGTTTTATTGATTTTATAAGTGGAAAATTTCTCCTTTAGCAGAAGGGGAATGTACTTCCAAAAATCTCAACTCCCACAATGAATCTCCCAATTATTATGTTGATTGATATACTCTGAATGGAAAAATTGAGCTAACTTATTTTTGACACCTTTCTCTTAGCTTCTAAAACAACAAATTCTTTTTTTGTATGCTAAAATCCTAGGTTAAAAAATATAAGTCATGCAGTTTCAAAGATGCACACACACATATATCTTTATAGGAGATAATTTTCTGTGGAGGTGATCTATGATATGTAAAGCTCTCTCACAGATGTTCAAATGCAAGGATTCTTTCCTATAATAATAATGTATTATTGCAATAATGTTTTATGCTTTGACAGAATAAAAATAGATCTAATCTTTCAAAACTTTCATTTTTTAGCATTTAAATTCAGTTATCTTTTATAGGAAAACAAATATCTTTTATCAGAAATATATATTAATTCTTTATGGAAAATTAGCAGCTAAAACAAGAAGAAACCAATAATTAAAATTTCTTCTTCCCCAATTTATTTCTTTGCTGTGCGTTTTTCTAATTTATTGTTATTAGGAAGAACATCTGCCTATTAGGTTAAACAATATCATTTCAAGGTAGCATTTTGGTCATGGGATTATATTTAGCTTCTTTAAACCAAGTTTATACATTAAAGATAGTAAAAATTAAACTGTTTTAAAAATTGTAAAAAGTATATTTTAAAAAGCGTAGAAGTTCTGGAATGACTCATGGTAAAACACTTACAGAGCATGTGAAAGGTACTAGATTCAATCTGTACATTTACTAAAAAGAAAGAACAAAATAAAACATGGTTCTTGAAACACAGCAATTATCAATAAAATGTGTATGTGTGTGTGTGTGTGTGTGTGTGTGTGTGCTTGTGTGTGTTCATGTGAGTACTCAAATACATGATAGAAAAAGAGAGGTGGATGAAAGATTTGTTACGGTTAATATTGTCTAAATTAAAATGTTACATTCAAAGTCACAAGCAAAACTTTCCTAAGAAAAGATTTTTGAAACTATTATTCTTTTAGAAAATAGTTAAATATAGTGAAGCTATATTCAAAGTAAGGCTGTTAAACTCTTAGGATACCTAACTGTCTCTTGCCTTTACCAATAACTGTCAAGAATACATCATTTATGTTTAGTTGTATTATAGGCTGATCTTTTGAAAGACAGTTAATTAGTGCTAAAATATATGAATGTCAATTGTTTCCTTGCAATGTGACATTAGCAGTGATTTTCTGAATGATATTCCTTTAATTTAAGTCTGTCCGGTTACTGTATAGATGTGACTTTGTGATACATTGATAATTGCAATTAGTAAATTTACTTACATCTTAATTTGATATCTAAATGTAGAGATCCCAAGTGTTACATGAACTAATCCTATTTTAGTTTCCTAAAATATAATTAAATTATTATATCATGGTTTTGATGTACCCTGTTTTGATTTTAAGTGCATGAATGAAGACAGCAATCCACACCACAAGTTATGCATTGTCAGTTATGTGGCGGCTTCTGACACACGTAGAGAAAACTGAGCAGTCATAATGACCAATATTGTTGTTATTACCATACGTGGCCTCCTAAAACCCACTGACTCTCCTTTTATTGACCAAACATTATCTACTTCTACAAATAACTCATCCTTCTTGCAGCTCTCCACCTCCCTTGAGCCATTGAGTATGTCTTTACTGTTACCACCCACACCCGCATTTATATTGCCTAAATTACGTATTCTTAAATCATTTTGTTTTATAGATTGTATCTCAATTATGGTATAAATTACTATCTCGCTCTATATATATACATATATATTTGTAATCAGATGTGAACTTTTTGTCTATACCTATACCTTTATATACTTTTTTCTTTTTAATGGAATTAAGTAGAAAATGAGATTTTTATACAATTTTGATTTTATTAAATTTTTAAATAATGCTCATGACCTACTTTCCTAATTGATGTTTATATATTTTTACTAGAAAATTTGGAGGCGCTTTTTAAAGAACAAGTAAAAAATAAAGGCCACAATTACCACTTGATTTTTAAAAAACAAAAATATTTTTCAAATTTTCCTTTCTTATGTATTAGCAAACATTAATCGTACAAAGGAGTTTCATTATGTTTTATGTATATATGTGTGTGTGTATACACATGTATATATGCATAAAATTTACTTTGCTCAGAATAACCCTCTCTATCTTACTTTCAGTTAACTACCTTCCTTCCTCTCTCCTTTTCTTTTTGTTCTTTTTTATTATTTGTCCATCATGGGGCTTGAACGCTGGGTTTGGACACTGTTCTTGTGCTCTTCATATCAAGGCTAACGCTCTACCACTTAAGCCACAACGCCACTTCCAATTTTCTAGTGGTTTATTGGAGATAAGGGTCTCAAGGATTTTTCTGCCCTGGCTGGCTTTGAACTCTGATCCTCAGATCTCAGCCTCCTGAGTAGTTAGGATTACAGGTGTGAGCCACAACTGCCTCCTCTTCTTTAAGAGATTTTCGTGTGTGTGTGTGTGTGTGTGTGTGTGTGTGTATTGGAAATTGGAAATTGAAATCAGGACATTCAGGTCTCACTTGGTTTTTCCACATCTTTTTTTTATTTTCAGCTTTTTTGTGGATTAATTAGTGGTAAGAGTCTCATGGATTTTTCTTCTCAGGCTAGCTTCAAACTGTGATGTTCAGATCTCAGCCTCCTGAGTATCTAAGATTACAGCTCTAGCCACCAGCACCTGGATTTTAGTAGACTTTGTTATGTGAGTTCCATGTGTGTGTACCTATAACTACTTATTTTAAGTCAAGGTATTCTCCATGCTCTAATTTTCTGTATTTCATCACTACAGTTCTGGGAACAACAAAAAGGCATTTGCCACAGTTCAGTTTATTTTACTCAAAGGTTCAGTAAGCAGCAATGAAATCATATTTTGCTTTTCCATAAAACACTAAAGCTAAAACTTTCACATTTAAAAAAGGCTTTTATTGTTTATATTTAAAAAATTCCTGGCTTGTAATTGACTATAGTAATTGTCAATGAAAACTTTATCTGATCTAAACTTTAGTCTTGAAATACAACTTAAAACTGCAAAAACACTAAGAGAATCTGGAGAATCATTTGAAAAGGTGTATCTCATAACATAAGCCTATGTAATAAATATGGAATCTGATACAATAAATTATCACCATTAGTATACTTCAACACAATGTATTTCATCAGGATTTATCTCTTCTTAAGTATCCAGTTATTGTAGCACCACTAGTTGTCAATAATTGCTCATTATTTATTTTTGAATCACAATTGCTTTCTCTTTATTTCTTATTCCTGATTTTTCCTACTAAGGTGTTCTTATTAGTCTAGAGAAAAGGATCATGTAACTTCTTCAATTAAAAGCTTGGGAATATTTAAAAAGTAAAATCTCTTGTTATTCTCCACATAGAGAATGAGATTTTATGATAGAGGCAGAATAATTATACTCTTAAACATTTGTATATGCGCCAAATTCACTGTCGCAGATGACAAAATAATACTATTCTCAATACAAAGAAGCATTGAACAGCTGGAATCATTTGCAGGGAAAAGTAGGGGTGAAAATATATTGAGCTCTTCTGAGTAGCAGACATGGTGTCACAGGAATATATCACACTCTTCAATCTGACATAACACAATCAGAGTCTTCAGTCTGATATCTAATCAAAATATTAAAACTGGACTTGAAGGATGGAAAAGATTCAGTGGACTTTTTCTCTCTTTACTGTTCTACAGAACACATAAAACATTATAACATAAACTCTGCAAAATTTCTGGGAGGGAAGTATTTCATTCTGAGTATTCTATTATGGTAATAAACACTCAGTTATTGTATTCTCCAAAGTCACCTATCTGACAGCCCTCTTTATCTTATTTAAAACTATATGAATTATGTTTTAATTTGTGTTCTGAGGAAAGCTTTCAATAGAATATATATTGAATAGAAATTCTATTTTTTGTGGTTTTTTATTGTAAAAATACTGTATAGAGGGGTTACAGTTACATGAGTAAGATAATGAGTATATTTCATATCTAGCATTGTTACCTCCCTCTTTGTTTTTCACCTACCATCCCTTCCTTCCCCACCTCCACAATTCCTACTAAAAACATTATCCTAGGCAAATGTTAGTGAGACTCCATACCAACCAATAAGTTGGGCATAGTGTTTCACACATGTACTTGCATCTATGCAGGAAAAATAAACTTGAGAAAGGAATCAAGGTTTGCCAGGACAAAAATCAGGAGACCCCATTTTAAACATCTGACTATCAACCAAAAGACCCTGAGCCCAAACCCCAATACCACCAATAAAACCCAAACCAAATGAAACAGAATCAAATCAATTTCCTTCCAAATAATGATTTTAAAAATCTTAATGATAAATACCATCTTAATTTAATATAACCGCTAAAGAATTGCACATGAAAAGATAAGGAAGAAAAAGCAATCAGAATACAATTAATCTCAAAACTGTTTTGTTGAACAGCAATTCCTTTGTACGACTATTTAAAGATTAATAAAAATAGAAAAGTAAAAATATATCAATCTGAAGTCATAGAGTTTGTATTTGACAACAGATCATACCATGTTAACCTTGCATCCTTTTAATTTGAATAAATGCATTTAGTTTGAGTAAATTTACAGACAAAACATAATCCTGAAATACCCAAGGAAAATTTCAAAGTCTGCTCTTGTGTTTTATTTGTGGTAACAGCAAATGGAAAACAGCAACCAATAATAAATAAAATGGAAGTGGTGACACTGATAAAGATTTACTATATTTATAAATTGATATGTCAAATTGAAAACCATTGCACAGGGCTGGGAAGGTGGCTCAATGGAAGAGTGCTTGTCTAGCATGCATGAGGCCCTAGGTTCAATTCCCCAGCACTGTATAAGCAGAAAAAGGCAGCAGTGGCACTATGGCTCCACTTGAGCCACAGTGCACCAGCCTTCAGCTGAGTGGCTGAGGGACTGAGGCCCAGATTTCAGGCCCCATGACTCACCAAAAAAAAAAAAGGAAAACCATTGCACAACTATGTGAAAATAATAAAAAAAAATACAGAAAACATCAAATTATTAAGTGGTGCTGTGGTTCAACTGGTAGAGCAGTTGCCTAGAGCTGAAGAGCTCAGGGCTAGCACCCAGGCCCAAAGATCAAGCCCCATGACCAACAAGAACATGATATAAAAATGAAGATATTATATTCATTCAAAAGAATATTACACCAACAATAAAAATACTAACTTCTGATAGGGTAAGGTACCACATGATTTGCTATACTAAACCTTTTAAATTTATAAAATGATAAATTTTTAATGTGTTAAATTATTTTAAGTGGTTGTGAAAAGGAGTTTCGACTCAACATATCAAGGAATGCAATGCATCTTGATCAGTGTCACCTCTTCCATCACAATCCATCTCCCTCCACCCCTCTCATCCTCTCCTGGTTCCTTCATTTATCTACTTTGAATATTATGACACTAATTACCTACTTTTTTCTCTCTCATTGCCAATTCCCCTAAATTTATAAATTGAACACATGAAATCATCTCTAAGCCTGAACATTTGCAATGTACAGTAGAGATAGTGTAAGATAAAAATGCAGACGATTTATACAAGAAATAATTTCTGAAGTAATGGGATTGGCACAGTGCAAGTATGGTTGGGTTTTACTTTCTTCAAATTTATCCTGTACAAAATCAAGGCAGAACTTAGGAAGTGGAAAAACCTTCCATGCTCCTGGATTGGAAGGATCAACATCCTGAAAATGGCAATACTTCCCAAGGCTATCTACAAATTCAATGCAATACCTATCAATATTCCAACCTCATTCTTCAAGGAAATAGAAGAATCAATCCAAAAATTCATATGGAGCAGTAAAAGACCCTGAATAGAAAAAAAGATATTTAACAGAAAGAACAGTGCTGGAGAACTATCAATACCAAATTTCAAACTCTACTACAAAGCCATAGTAATCAAAACAGCTTGGTATTAACACAAGAAGAGACCTCAGGACCAAAGGAATAGAATTGAAAACCCAGAAATGAACCCACAGACCTATAGCCATCTAATCTTCGATAAGGGAGCTAAAAATAGAATGTAAGAAAGACAGCCTCTTCAGTAAATGGTGCTGGAAAAATTGGTTTAACACCTGTAGAAAACGAAAACTAGATCCTTATATATCACCTTATACCAGAATCAACTCCAAATGGATCAAAGACCTCGGAGTCAAAGCAATCACCCTGAAAACATTACAGAACGAATAGAATACACCCTAGATCTCCTTGGTATTGGCCAAAATTTTCTTAATAGAGACCAAGAAACACAAAAAAATCAAAGAAAGGTTGAACAAATGGGATTGCATGAAATTGCAGAGCTTCTGCATGGCAAAGGACATAGCTAGCAAGATCAATGGAAAGCCCACGGATTGGGAGATCTTCACTAGCCATACAACGGACAAGGGTCTCATATCGAAAATATACCTGAAACTCAAAAAATTAATTCTCCCAACAACAAATCTTCAAAGAAACCACTGCCTGATAAATAAGTGGGCTAAAGACTTAAAGAGAAAATTCTCTAAAGAGGAAATAAGAATGGCCAATAGACACATGAAGAAATGCTCACTTTCTCTAGCCATAAAAGAAATGCAAATCCAAACAACACTGGGATTCCACCTCACCCCAGTTAGAATGGCTATAATCAAGACCTCTAATAATGTGAGGCTAGATCTCTGGCAGAAGGTAAGCGTGAATGACCCGCACAAGGAACGCATGCTGGGAGAACAGACTTAAGCAGGTCTTGTTTATTTCTGCACAAGGGGGGAATTTTATAGCCCCAGCTTTCCCAACCTCTTGAGTCCTTCCCAGCCAATCACTTAGCGGGCAGTTGATGTCAGGCACTTGTGATGGGCACTGATTGGTCCCACGGGGGTATGTAAGGAGCCTGGACAGCTCATGGCTAGCAAGCCAGGCAGACATGCCTGTAAGTCATGACTCCATGAGCAGGAAGTGTGCTTCTACTGCTGCTCTAGCTGACTTAACCAGCTCTGACAGGCTCTACCCACAAATTCCCCTTTTCTTTTAAAAGGACCATCATTATGGTGACCCGTTGTTGGAGGCGTCTTCGTCCGAAGTGTAAGCACTTAATAATTCCCAGAAGAATAAGCCCTAATAGCGCAAGGCCTCTCCAGATGACCAGAGAGGATGGTGAAAACCATTGCTTACAGTACATCTTCTAAAAAGGAGGCAGCGGGAATAAGCTGTATGGTGGTCTGGTTTAGGCAGGTAACATCATGCAGCAGGTGGTGGGTGAAGTTTAAGTACTTAAGGGACCAAGGGCCTTTGATAAAGTATTCACTAAATTTGGTGACATTGGGCACGGGAGTGGAAAGCTGACAGACAGAAGTAGTCATAGCATTACATAGTCCTCCCTGTTGTAATCGAAGAAACGTAATCTGTTCTTGGAGCAAATCTATTTGTTGTTGGAGCACAAGGAGGCCTACCTTAAGATGATTGCAACTTGCAAATGTTGTAATTCTATGGATGACAGCTGAGGGATGAACTGGTTTATCTGATGCACGGTGGACACGCTTTGGGACAGCGATATAGCGGCGGTGGTAGCGGAAGCCACTGAAACTATGATCGCTGACACGATCGCAATGATCAATCCTACTGCTCTTTTAGGGCGCTGGCGAATCAATTGAATCTGGGAAAACTGAGAGTCATTAGTAGCCAGAACAATAAATGGGGGAACACGTACCAAATCTGAAAAGGGATATGAATCATTGGGTTGCCAGTGATTACTGAGAGTGCAAGTAGTGGAGGAGTTGTCTCCTAGACAAAAAAAGAATGGGACTCTAACCACTACCATTCCTGACACCTGGTCACATGTAGAGTGGTTACAGCAATGGTATTGGCCAATAGGAAAGGGGACAAATCCAGGCAGGAATGTGATGAAGAAACGATTGGCATGGGGGGGGAGGGTCCTAGATCTCCCAATCGTCCCCCTGAACAGTTATAAAACTCCTTTATATTTTGAAGTTTGAGATTTTTCTCAGATTGGTTGTATATAGCCAGGTAGAGGGACACCACCAGGTCTCCAAACACTCTGCCCTGCCAGGAACTGTCACAAAGGCTAATCACTAGTTCCTCAAGAGGAGTGGAAACATTGCCAAAGCTATCAAACTCCCTGCGTGGGCATAACTGCATATGAAAAGGTATGTCAGTAGCCTGAGTGCAGTTTCTTTCAGTGGAACAAATGGGGTAGGGTACTGTGCAGTTCCACCATCCTGTCCCATGCATCACTGTTGCGAGGGGGATGGTACAGCCATCAAACTCCTTTACCATCTCATTTGAAAAACAAAAAGAGATGGCTCCCTTCCATCCAAAAGTAAGGTTTGTTTTTTGATGCCATAGGGCATCTGCCGAGAAAGAAAGGTCAACCGTGCCATTGGAAGAAAGCATTTGAGGGAAGATGGTGGTATCTTCCCCTACCATCATCAAGATTTGGGGGCTGGGAACTAATGTTATCTTACCCTGCCCTGCAGCAGATTGAGAATTGGCTGTAATAATGGTACACATCAGGAGGAATAGAGTACCATGCCCCGGGTTAGGGTCCGGGCCCATAGCTTGGGCTTGTTCTACCAATCCCAGTAGGTCTCCCCAGGTGATGGCATGGGCTCTAGCTCGAGGTTTGCATCTCCTCCTCCTCAGGCTGTCCAGCATCTCGTTCAGAGGTGGTGATGGTTGGTCGGACATCTCGAGCTGGGATCCAAACATGTTTATCACTCCTGTCTGGAAAGATACAAGCAAATCCTCTCCCTTGTGCCATTAGGGGAGCAGGGCCCTCCCATTTTCTTGTGATGGGGTCCCTCCATTTAACCAAAGGGACCGGAGTAGGTGTTTTCATGAGTCCCCAATGCAGGGTCTCTGGGGACCCGCGTGTGGTGGGTGTAAATGTTAAAAAGTTTTTTACTATAAGGCAATAGTTTAATTGTGTTTGGGGATCTTTAAGCCCTAGCTCCTCCAGTTCCCCCTTTTCTTTTAAAAGAAGGGTCTTAATTTCCTTATGACTGCATTCAACAAAGGCCTGGCCTTGTGGGTTATATGGAATACCCATGTTCCAAAAAGTATAAAATTCACAAAAATGTTTGGAGGTGTAAGCAGGGCCATTATCTGTTTTAAGGGTCCAAGGAACACCCATAATTGTAATGGCATGTAGAAGTGACTTAATAGCGTGCCTTGTTGTTCCACCTGTTAAGGCTAAAGCTGTTATAAAGCCTGAGAATGTATCTATGCATACATGGACGTATTTTTGTTTGCCGAATTGGGGGATATGGATTATGTCCATTTGTTATGTGCCATTGGGCCTAAGGCCTCGCAGATTTGTTCCCATGGGTTGAAGCGGTCCTAAGGTAAAAGAGGTGCACAAGAGGACCAGGATTCAATCATGTGCTTGCATTGGTGGTGCATCAAATCAGGAAATAACTGTTTGACAGTAGCTGCCAATAAATGAAAGCGACCATGTAATGTTCAGGCCTGGTCCATGGATGTATTGGTGAGTAATACAGTTGGTGTGACAGCGCAATCAATGGCTTCATTACCAGTAGCTAGAGGTCCGGGGAGGTTAGTATGAGATCTAATGTGTTGAATGTACCAAGATTGGGGACCATTGTCTAGTACAGTTATCTGCGTTACATCATGACCATCATCTCTTACTAAGGCTCCAGGAAGAACGGCAACAGTTTGTACAGCATATAAACTATCAGAAAAAATATTAAGAGGTTCTCTGGGAAAAGATGTAAGGGCGAGTAAAATGGCCAGTAACTCAGCAGCTTGAACGGACAGGGAATGTTGTTGAAGCATGTATTTTTTAGTATTGAGGTTGTAAAATCCGTAAACAGTTTTGCTAGCATCAGTAAAAAGCACAACGGCTTGAGCGATAGGTTGGCCCTTGGGACGGGTACAACATTTCCATGAAAGTGGGAGTTCTTGGGTAACTTTTAAAACAGGGTTTTGGGGCATATGATTATCAATGTTAAAATAGTAGTGGATGACTTGTAAGACTAATTCCTCTTCGGTTGTCAGGAAATCAAAGTTTTTTTTTAATGGGCCAGATAAGACAGTTGGGGAATTGGCCATAAGTTTGAACGGCATCGTTCTGCACCTTTGATGGCCAGGTTGCATAGCATGGTAGTGGGTGTGCTAGTTTTTGGTAATTGGGAAGTGGCAAGGTGTACCCATTGTAATACACCATGGGTTTGCGTCAGCACCGCCATTGAGCCATTATTATTTAATATAATCAGGGTGATTTCTTGGGTGGTATCTAAAAACACCAAGGGGGTTGACCATAATCCATCAGCAACTTGTAAAACTTGAGCATCAGGGGAAAGTATATGAAGGGAAGTTGGGTCAGAAGGTCCCTGAAGCAATTGAAATAAGGGTTGGAGCTGTTGGGTAGGAAGGCGCATAAAATTGTGTACCCAATTGATATGTCCACATAATTGTTGTAATTCAGTTAAAGTATATTGGGACTTAATGACAATAGTAGGCCAATTTGGGGTAATTGTTTGATTTAAATGGTATCCAAGATAGGCGTAAGGGGCTTTGAGTTGAATTTTTTTGGGGGAAATATGGAGGCCTAGCACTGTAAGGTTTTTCTTGAGTTGTGTTAAACAAGTTTGCATGGTTGTAGCATCTTTATGTGCTATTAAAATGTCATCCATGTAATGGACACAAAAGCATTTTGAAAGCAAAGGCCTAATTGCATGGGCAACATACATCTGACATAGTGTAGGACTACTTTTCATTCCTTGAGGGAGAACTTCCATTGATATGGACGAGTGGATAGCTGACAATTAGGTTTCCATACTGAGAAGGCAAAATATTTCCTATCTTTGGGATGTAGGTGGATGGGAAAAAAAAAAAAAAAAACAGTCCTTGAAGTCAATAATAGCAATGTGCCAACCTTTGGGTATTGTAGAAGGGTGTGGGAGTCCAGGTTGAAGCATTCCCATCTTTTTCATATGACTACTGATGGAACGTAGGTCATGGAGAAGTCTCCATTTCCCTTGAGCCCTTTTTTGGATAATAAAAATGAAAGAATTGTGGGGGCTGGTGCCAGGTTCTATGTGTCCCCTTTCTAGTTGCTCCTCCACTGGAGATGAGGGAGCTTTTCAGGGGAAATAGGCTACTGTTTGACTGGTGGTGTCCCATTGGAGTGGAAATGACTCTGGTTGCACAACAGTGGCCATTAGAATTGGGGGTACTCTGGGTGACTAATGGCTCCATCGGTTATGTCTTCATAAAAGGCCCTATCATCCGTTGTTAGCACAGTACCCATATTAGTGAGGACATCTCTTCCCTAAAGATTGCATGGAAGGCCAGGGGCGACAAGACGTTTAAAAACCCCGCTGGCCCCATCGCAGTTTTCCCATCTTACAGGCCATTGGACCTGGAGGAAAGCTGTTTTTCCACCGACACCTTGTAGGCAGGGGCCAGGAATTAGGTTCCACCCCAACCCTTCGACTTCCTCCTTCCTAAGGACTGTACAGTCAGCCCCCGTATCAATGATGCCCTTAAATTTTGTTCCATTAACCTTAAGTTCCATTCTAGCTTTTCCATTTTGGATAGGAATAGTCCATAACACCTGGGGTGGTGGCTGTTGCCTTTGTCCTCTTGGGGTAGGGGTTGAGGACTGCCCCTTATTTAGTTTAAAGGCTGAGTCTTAGAGAGGCATTCGGTGGCCCAGTGAAAACCCTTTTTGCATTTAGGACATACAGAAGGGGGTTGCTTTCCTTTAGGTGAGCCCTGGAGTGATGGGCAATCCTTTTTAAAATGACCTGCCCTGCTGCATCCCCCAACAATGTCGGGTTACCCCATACCATTAGGGGGCACGCAAGCACTGGCCGTCATAGAAGCAAAAGCCTGTGCAAGGGTAGTCATAGCATGAGTTGATGTTCCCAAATCTTTGGTAGCCAGGATCCAATCAGTGATTTCCCCATTTTGTTCAGGGGCAATGGCTTTCCTGCATTCCTGTTTGGCCGCCTCCCATATTAGCGTCTTGGTTAGCGCATCTCGGGCTCCAGCATGAGCTACCTTCCCGGTCACTGCTTCTTGAACATGGGCAACGAAGTCAGTGAAAAGTTCATTGGAATGATGAATGAGGGTTTTTAGTTGTTTGTCCCCTTCCTTAGAAGGGACTGAGGAGACAGCCCGCAATGCACAAAGGCCTACTTGGTCAAAGTGCTGCGGAGGCGCTGCTGCTTGTGCAGCAGGAGACACATATGCTCCCTCCCCCTTTAAGCAATCAAGGTCCCCATGTTGGCATTGTGCCCCCCAGCAGCGACATTTCCTGCGCTTTGTTGTTCACATTCATCATAAAAAGCAGCCTTCCATAAAAGGAAGTCCCCGGAAGATAAAGCTGCAGGCATTAAGCTCTTCCAATCATGGGGGCAATTAAGATCCATGCTAATGGTTTCCAGCATCTGTTGAGCCTATGGGTTGTGTAGCCCATCTTCCCTAACAGCGGTCCAATATTTGTCAAGCACTTTTGGATCATGAAGGTACCATTGGTTGGGTCGTGAAGCAGTTCGGTGAACGTTTACCAGGCACACGAACTGGGGTTCATCCATAGGCTTGGCCGCCATTGCCACAGTAGTTGGGGGGCCCGTAAACAACTGTTGTATTACAGGGGGAACAATGGGTTCTCCTTCTTGGGCAAAGTTGGATATGTCCACCCAAGGATACAAAGTCCCCTGAGGGGAATGCCCAGGTTGGCCTAAACGGCCAAAAGAAGCGGTCGGGCAGATGTCCTGGGACTGATAGTGTGGGGAAGGAGGCTTTGCAAGGTAGCTGGCCTCCTGGGTCACTTGATGGCGGAAGTTGTTGGTCATCTGCATTCTTGCTGGAATTGTTTGCTGCATCACAAGAAGATGGAAGTGCCTGAGCAGCTCCATCATTTTCTGTATGCTCCGTTTCCTCCCTCAGCGAGGCTTTGAACGCCTGCGGAGTTTCCCCTTTTCTTTGCCCGATAGACAGGCTTTAATGGCTACTACAATGGGGTAAAAAGTTAAGGGGTAACTCAGAGCCTTCGCACTTCTTTTTTACTAGCTGCCTGAAGGACACTGATCCAGCTGTCTGGATCCCAAATGGCCCTGGAGTCAATCCAGGGACACAATTTACTCACTATTTCCCATATTAAACTAGTTTCCTTTTCTGATACTTTTATCGGCCTACTCCGAAGGAGGGCAACAAGTGCTCGTGATTGAGGCTCTCATGCTGCAGGGCGGAGGTTGCCCATCGAGGCGCTTACCTTAAACTAGACCGTCCATCTGCCAAAAATACTGGAGCCCCACGTTGAGCGCCACTTGTGAGGCTAGATCTCTGGCAGGAGGTAAGCATGAAGGACATGGACAAGGAACACACGCTGGGAGAACAGGTTTAAGCAGGTCTCTTTTATTTCTGCACAAGGGGGGAATTTTATAGCCCCAGCATTCCCAACCTCCTGAGTCCTTCCCAGCCAATCACTTAGAGGGGAGTTGATATAAGGCACTTGTGACCGGCACTGATTGGTCCCTCAGGGGCATGGAGGGAGCGTGGACAGCTCATGGCTAGCAAGCCAGGCAGATGTACCTGTGGGTCATGTCTCCATGAGCAGGAAGTGTGCTTTTACTGCTGCTCTAGCTGACTCAACCAGATCTGACTGGCTCTACCCACATAATAACAACAAATACTGGAGGGATATGGCCAGAAGGGAACCCTACTGCACTGTTGGTGGGAGTGTAAACCTATTCAACCACTTTGGAAAGTAGTATGGAGGTTCCTCAAAAGACTCCACATAGAGCTCCCCTATGACCCAGCAGTCCCACTTTTGGGCATTTACCCAAATGATTACAAACAAGACCACACTAAAGCTACCACGATGTTTATTTCAGCATTATTTACCATAGCTAAGATATAGCACCAACCCAGATGCCCCTCAGTAGATGAATGGATCAAGAAAATGTGGCATATATACACAATGGAATTCTATGCCTCCATCAGAAAGAATGACATTGCCCCATTTGTTAGGAAATAGAAAGACTTGGAAAAAATTATATTAAGTGAAGTAAGCCAGGCCCAAAGAAACATAGGTCCCATGGTTTCCTTTACTTGCAAAACTAGTATAGTTCTAGACAAGCAGAAAATTTCAAAAGCTATGTACATATGACCAGATAAGTTGATGTTAAGCAAAACGAATCCCAAGATAGGAACACAAGTGCTTTTTTTTCTTTCTTGCTATTTTTTTCTAATGTACCTGTGATTTTTTTTGTTTCTTTGTATGTTCCTCCCCCACGGTACAACCCCTGTTTTCACTGTATTTGATGTTGGTCTAATTTAGAAAGGAGAAGGGAAAAAGCAAAATGTTTATATAGGGATACAGGTTGAGCCATTGTAACAATGAGATGTACACGACACTGTGTTGAAAAATGAACTTTACAAATTAGGCTGGGGGATGGGGCAGCAGGGGAGTGTAGCTGTAGAGGAGATAGGGAAGAGATGGTAGGTGAAAAGCAAAGGTGGAGGCAAAATGCTTGATAGGAAATGTACTCATTACCTTGCTCATGTAACTGTAACCACTCTGTACAGTATTTTTAAAATAAAAAAAAAAAACTGGGGTTGGGAAGATGGCTCAGTGGTAGAGCACTTGCCTTGCATGCCTGAGGCCCTGGGTTCGATTCCTCAGCACCACATAAGCAAAAAGAAAAAAGCCAGAAGTGGCACTGTGGCTCAAGTGGTAGAGCGCTAGCCTTGAGCTGAAGAGCTGAGGGAAGCGCCCAGGCCTAGAGTTCAGGCCCCACAACCGGATCCCCTCCCCAAAATAAAATAAATTAAAAAACTTATTAAAAATTATCCTTTATATATAATGCCATTTCAATAGTTGATACAGTTACCCATAATCTTTGTTATATATTATCACAGAACACTGGATACAAATACCAGAAGAATCTTCTAAATTTTCTGTCATGAAGATATTTAAAATCTATGTAAACAACCTTATCTCTTCTCTTTAAAATTACTCAGCCACTCATAGGAGTCCAGTTAATTAAAACTTTGTTGTAATATCAATACTTAATTTTCCAGTGAAATATTTCCAAATAAAACAAAGTGCAAAGAAACATTATAAGGGAAAATGCAGTTCCATAAAGCTAGATACACATGTTGTATGAATCAATGTTGCTACTCATTAGGTAAAGAGAAATTAAAGATAAAGCAGTAAATGAAACATGTTTTTTATTAGTGTACCAAGCTGATGATTTCAATGTCATGAATGAAGCTACTTAAACTTTGAAAGTTAAGAGAATGAGTGACTTTTATACTCTTCTAAATGTTTTTAAAAATCTGGGTGGGGAGGCGGCTTTTGGAGTTTAAAATCAAACACTCACTCTTTCTAAGAAAATTATCAACCACTCAAATTACATCACTAACCCTTTTAACTTTTTTAGTTACTTTTTCAGATAGGCTTCTAGTAGTCAGTACTGTAGTTACTATTCCTATTATTTTTTCTATTATCTTCACTTTATAAACTAAGGGCAAGGAAGGCTAATCAATTTGTCTTAATAACACAGGGAAAGCTGCTACAATCTGAAAGTTGCTACAATAGAAATGATCATCAAAATTATATTATTCTAATAACTCTTTAATTCCTCTTTCTGTAATATTCAACCTGATCTGAGTGCTAATATCAAAAATAACAAGTTACCATTTTATTGAAAAAAAGTTACAACATCTTAAAGTTAAACTGACTGTATTACATAGAAATAAAAATATCGTGTTTAAAGGACTGTGTTTAGAGTTGGAAATACAGGAATTGATAAAGGGAGAAAAGCTCTGGTCCCCAGTACATGTTTAGGTGCAGAAATAATGTCCTAAATTGAAATATTAAAGCAGCACTTCAGAAATCCCACAAGTACTTAATGACCACATGACCACATAAATACTTTCTACAAGTTATCATGTGTTACCAGCTTCAATGATGGACACCAATTCATAATCAAACACTGGATTTTTGTTTGAATATTTATATTTAAACTAGTCAACAAAACTTTGCATATAACTATGCAAAGTGAGCAAATTACTAAGCAGGGTAAGTTTTTTTTCTTGTGAAAATACCATACAGAGGGGTTACAATTACATGGACAAGGTAATGAATACATTTCTTATCAAGCATTATTGCCTCCTCCTTTGTTTCCCCTTACTCTCCCTTGTACATCTCATTGTTGCAATGGGTCCACCTTCCCCTCCACAAATTATACCTACATCAAATACAGTGAAAATAGAGGTTACACTGTGGGTGAGGGACATACAAAGCAACAAAGATGTTTTTTATAAGATGTTATAAATATGTTAGAAACAATAGCAAGCAAGAAAAAACATTTGGGTCCTTATCTTGGGGTTCCTCGCCTAATATCAATTTATCTGACTGTTTCTGCTTGTCTCAGACATATACTAGTTATTGCAAATAAGGGAAAACATGCGACCTATGTTTCTTTGGGCCTGGCTTACTTCACTTAATATGTTTTTTTCCAAGTCTTTCCATTTCCTAACAAACTTATTCAACCACTTTGGAAAGTAGTATGGAGTTTCCTCAAAAGATTCCACATAGAGCTCCCCTATGACCCAGCAATCCCACTTCTGGGCATTTACCCAAAGGAAGACAAACAAGACCATACTAATGCTAGCAGAACAATTATGTTTATTGCAGTATTATTTACCATAGCTAAGATATGGAACCAACCCAGATGCCCCTCAATAAACAGGATAAGTTTTCACAAAATGAAATCACATTACAATTTGATTGAAAATTTTGAATTCATTGCAATATATAGATTTTCTTCTCAGAGACCAAGGCATACATGATCACAAAAGTTACCATAAAGAATATTACAAACCAAGTATCAGTGACTCATGCCAAGAATCGTTGTTTGAGGCCAACTCAGGTAGAAAAATCTAGAAGACTCCATTTCCAGTATAAACAAACAGCAAAAACCTATTAGGCTGGAGAAATGTTCAAGTGGTAGAACTTCACCCAAGGAAACAGCTGAGCAAATTCAAGTGCCTGATCTCCAACTGGATACTGACTAAATAAATAAGTAAATAAATAAGATCAAGGGGAATGGAGAAAGTAATGTTGGTTACAGAACATAGACTGATTTGCTCACTATTTCTTTTAAACTAATTTTTATTTTGCTTACTTTTTCTGTAATAATTCTAAATTGAGAATTACACAACTTCTTTTACATGAAGTAAATATATTGATATGCTGGAAGAAATTCATTTTGAAAACACTTTCCTGATTTCTGAAACTTTTTTTCAGTATGTTGAGGGAAAAGCAGTAGCATATTTGATTTAGGGATATGGAATTACTAAATTGTTTGAGAAGATTAGTTGAGGCTAATCTTATTCCATTTACATACACACATCTAAGTATGTATGTAGAATCTATGTAAAAAAATCTCTGTATGTTCATCTCTGTAGAAAATGCAGAATTTGTATACAAAAGTATACATTCTATTTATAGCCAATATTACATTTATATACTTATAACTAACAGTTCTTATGAACTCTGAATGTTTATTCTGCTGCCAACATGAGAATAAACATGTCAAAATCAACTCAGATACCTTGTTGGAAAGAAATTAATTTATTATTTTTCTCTTTATCTAAATGTACTATGTTATCAATTTTTCTGATATAACTGAATAACATTTTCCAGCTGTTAAAACCAGAAAGCTGAGTTTTATTAATCAATGTTTTTGGGGGGTTGTTAAGAAAACTTGGCAGAGTATGCAAGGAGGCAAACAGACAAGCAGATAAGCAGAAGGCAGAGGTCCACTATCAGTCTGTGGGTGCTCTCCAAGGGAGAATATCAATCAAATTTTGACTAATTCCTCATTTGGTTTTAATATTTGAGTATCTTTGATTTTTAGTTATTTTTTTCTAGTTCTTTAGTTCATCTTTTACCATATTCACCTGGATCAAAATTTTATATACATAATAGATATACATATTCACACATGCATCCATGCATGTTTATAGGCATAAATAGTTATGCATGTATATTTGTACATATACATCCGTGTATAAAATCTGATCCCAATTCATTCCAGTTTTGATAAGTATGAAGTAAACATTATCAGCTAGCAAATGGTAATGAAGAATGAATGTTGTAGTTGAATATTAGAGTTGATAGGTAATGAAGTTGTAGTTGATTGGTAATAGAGAAAAGCCTCCCCTCCAGAACAACTCAACCTTCCTAGTTCTTGAAATTATAAGAGCTGGCAGCTTGACACTCAACGCTTGATGCTCTCTTGTTGAAAATAAACAATTTCGCAGAGCATGGTCTTGACCAGGTCACTCAGAGACCATAATAGATCATGACAAAAAACATACTACTGAAGAATAAAGCATAGAGAGAGAAATATAGAAAGAACAATGCTTGATAGGAAATGTACTCATTACCTTGCTCATGTAACTGTAACCCCCTCTGTACAGTATTTTTACAATAAAAGACATATTTAAAAAACACACTACTTATGAATAAAGACTGAAAAAAAGATGAATGGTTCCCTAAGCATAAAATGACCAAATTGCCTCTAAGTGTAGCCCATATCAGTGCTGATTCTTCCAATTTCAGAATTTTTCTATCTAGGTAAGATTAATTAGATTTATTCTTACTTCTTGACCACATTCAATATATTAGCAAGCTCTAACCTACCAAATAACTCACCCAACATTATTTCTAAATCTTTTTAAAGCACTTTTCAAGCAGTATATATATCAATTATAAAAGTAAATCATTAGGATATTTCTGTTTATGCATATAATGTATTTGATCATGATCACCCCTGTATTGTCTCTTCTTATCCTCCCCTACTCTCTATCATATTTTCTCTCTCATCTGCCCCTCGAGCAGCTCTCCTTTTACTTTCAACACAATTTTCCCCTTTCTTACTTCCTAACTTCCACAAATGAGAGAAAATACACAATATTTATCTTTGTGGGACTGGCTTGTTATTACTTAACATGATGGTTTATACCTCATACTTCCTATCTATCTTTCTCCAAATAAGAGACCCTGTGGTGCCTATGTCTTCTATGATGTTTGGCAAAAACAATCTGAAGGCCTATATAGATTGTAAGCCAGTACACATTCCGTAGGTGCTTTAAGCATGCCAGTATACAGATAAATACTTGACTATTACAAAACTAATGTGGATAGAAGTAAAAAACTAAACATGGCACCAAAAGCTAAAATTTTAAAGTATTTTAAGTGTGCCAAACACCTAAATTATCTCATTAAATTCTTACTACAATCCATAAGAAAATATTGCTTATAATTCATATATAGAATAATAGAGTAGACAGACTTTCTGATGTGCCTAAAATGTACACTATGACTCTCAAATTTTTGAGTTGGTTTTAACTACCAAAGCATTTCATATATCTAGTTATGTTTATGAATTTTAAGTTTATTCTGTTCAATTCCTGGCTGCTGTTCAAATGTCTAAAGTCTCAAAGAAATACAAAATAGTATTCAAGCAACAGATGCACTTGTGACTATGATTGAAGATGTTGCTTCCAGAAACAAAAATATTTTAAGTATATAGGACATCAGATAAACTGAACATATACTTTATAGTTAAGCACTGCTTGCTAAGTACAGAACAAAGATCTGTTGATATAAAGATTCCAGATGAAGAAGGCAAAATAGGCACAGAGATGTTGTTGCAATCCAAGACCAAAACAGTAAGTCAACATTCTGAGATTTAGAAAAAGAAACTATCATATTGGACATAAAAATTAGAAAAAATACAGGTGGACCCATTGCAACAATGAGATGTACAAATCATTATGTTGAAAAACGAACTTTACATCTTTGTGGAGGCGGGGGTGAGACAGGAAGGGATGGGAAGGGTGAAACAAAGGAGGAGGCAACAATGCTTGATAAGAAATGTACTCATTATCTTGCCCATGTAATTGTAACCCCTCTGTACGGTATTTTCTTTCTTTTTTTGGGGTGGGGGGGCGGTCCGGTTGTGGGGCCTTGAACTCTGGGCCTGGGCTCTGTCCCAGCTCTTCAGCTCAAGACTAGCGCTCTACCACTTGAGCCACAGTGACACTTCTGGCTCTTTACTTTTTGCTTATGTGGTGCTGAGGAATCGAACCCAGGGCCTCAGGTATGCAAGGCAAGCACTCTACCACTGAGCCACCTTCCCAGCCCTGTTTGTTCGGTATTTTCACAATTAAAAAATTAGAAAAATAATTTATAGCTATTAATTAATTTCTCAAGTTTAAAAACTGCTTAGGACTTTAACTGCTTCGGACCTTTAAAACTAGAGAAAAGATGAGATGATTTAAAGAACTTTTCTTCTTCATAATTTATAAAAAATCTCACTGACTGAATAAGTTAATGGGATAATAGTATCTAGAGAGAATGACAGAATAGGGAAGCTTTCCAAGTTGCAAGATCTATTAGAACAAGGATCAGATCTGATTTGCTCATGCTACCACCACATCAAATGTAGTTTGTAGAGGCCTTAATAAATGAAACCATTTAAAAGAATCCTATGAGATGGAGAATTTAGAGAAATAATGGAAGAAACAGTTTAAAGCTGACTGTATATTTATATAATGCATTCTTTTATAGGAAGAACATATTATAAATTTAAAGGCAAATGTGAGTTGTTCCTATGCAGATAATTTCATGAACTACATCATGAAAAATCTGATTATTTCTAAAGATGAAATAAAAATACACACTTTTTATTAAATACAATTAAAATGATTAATTTAACAGAATTTTCACAGAAGGGGTGGGAAAATTGAAACTGAAGACAGGCACTAATTTCATTTTGCTTTAATTAGGAAAACATTAAAAAGTAGTTTACAAAAAGCATTTGAATAAGGCATCCAACGGTTAGAATTTGAATGACTTTACTATCTATCCAATTCTACAACAAGCAGGTAAAAAGTAACATTACCAACATAAAGTGGGGATCATCATTACAGACTGAAGCTAAGAAAGGGAAAAAATACTGCGACACAGAGGAATTTGAACAAACAAGGTCTTTGCTAGAATCTGAACACATTCACTTGTTCTCCAAGAATACTTTGTATTACTATCCATAAGTATACATAGATTTCTGTTTGGTTCCATTTGCATTTCTGAGATTCTCCACATTATATGAAGTTGAAATTTGTAGGCCTTTTTCTTAGTAGCCTGTCATTTGTTATTGAGTCTCAGTTATGAACTTTGTGGCAAGTAAAGAAAAGATAATATTTTTCCGCTATATATTTGTGTTTGCATTTTCACAATATACATAGAACTGTATGCTTCCATTGCAGTGAATGTAAATGTCAGTGAACATTGTTAATGTTGATAATGATTATGAGGTTGACAAGAACAAGATTTCACAGATGTTTAATACTGCATTTTGCTAAGATCCACTTTGAAAAGACTGAGTTCTCATAGAATTACATAAAATGAGAACATTCACTGGATAATAAACTTCTTGAAAATATGAACCACAGCGTAAGTATCTTAATAGGCACTCCACCGGAATCTTCGTTATTATACATTAAATGTAGAAATAAATATAAGTTTTTGTAAACACAAGTTTCCAGTAATCTTAAAATACTCTTTGACCTTAGTGACTAGTACCTCTTCAGAAGAAAATGAGTTTTATGTAGCATTGAATGAATACAGACAGTAAAGTATACATATACATATATATATATATACATATATATATATATGTATATCTATATATCTATATATCTATATATGTATATATATATATATATATATATCTGCCTTAGTAACTATCCCAGGCAAAAAAGTACAAATATTCCATGCATTTCTTTTGTTTCAGTGAGGTTTAAAAAGAGAGAAGCTTCCAGTCATCTGAAAGCCGACATCTGCCAGTGTGTTCTCTGCACAGTGCTTGTTTCTTGCTTACAATGGCTGGTTTTTCTCAAAGCAAGCTGTCAATATATTTATCTACTTACATGCTTGCTCTTTCCTACACATTACCCTATGTCATTCTGTCACTTAGAGGAAAATGTTCTGCTTTTCATGTTTAATGGTTATTGCTGCTTGTTTTTTTTTTTTTTTCTGTCTGTGTCTCAGGGCAAATGTAGGGCTGATGAAATGACATGTTTGACAAGTTCTGAGTCAAAAGAGCAATGTTAATTCAGGACAAGTCATCGCTGACAGCAATGGTGGCAAGACAAATCTGGTATGAGCAGTGTTCTGTTTAAAGGAACCCATTTAGTATTTTCCCCTGTTCAATATTTACTAACAGGATCCTGTTAATAAAGGTATTTACTAAAATATCTTTAGATATTCAAACTTTGGCTTTTTATATTATTGGGGATGGGGAGAGAAATGTGCTAGAATAGAAATATGAACTATTTAAGAAAAACACTTAATTTTCATGGACACTTTGTATTTTACTAAATGTATGTCCCTGTGAATAGTCTAAAAAAATTTTTATGTAAGAATATAAAAGATTATTGGTATTTCCCTAGCTAGTAACAACTGAGACTATCTTTATAAATGACTAACCTAGGCTTCTATCAAAATGATTGACATTGATATTTAAATGTATATATTACATAGCCAATCAACATTTTTTATTGTGAAAATACCATACAGAGGCGTTACAATTACATGGGCAAGATAATGAGTACATTTCTTATCACGAATTGTTGCCTCCTCCTTTGGTTCCCCCCTTATCATCCCTCCCCCTCCACCCCCCCACCCCCCGCCAAAGTTGTAAAGTCCATTTTTCATTTATTTATTTATATTGTGAGAATACTGTACAGAGGGGTTACAATTACATGGGCAAGATAACGAGTACATTTCTTATCAAGCATTGTTGCCTCCTCTTTGTTGTTCGTTTTCGTCATAACGACTTGTACATTTCATTATTGCAATGAGTCCAACTGTATCCCTATTTAAACGATTTGTTTTTGCCCTTTCCCTCCACATCTTTTGTTCCTTTATCAGGTATGAAATAAATCTCAGAAGAGATGTGATATATAGCCTTAAAAATATTTAAAAGTTATTCATGAGCCCACACTCATACAGATACACACATACCACATACCTGCATTGATACACAAACACATAGGTCAGCACAGAAGGATTGAGTAAAACACTTCTTTTTAACTATGTATTGACATCATAGCCTGTATAGCAGAAGGACCAAATTAAACATTGTGCTAGACATGTTATAGATGTGATTCACAGTGGTAGGAAAAGGACATTGCCTAGGTTTGTATTGTCAAAATGAGAGAAAATATTCCTTCCAGAGCTCTAATGTCATGGGAAAAATGGTTATTCTTAAAACAGAGTAACTAAGTAATGCTAGACATATATATTAGCTTAAATATATTTGTATTAATATTTTAAAGAGATCTTTCACAATTAGTTAATTATGAAATTATAGGCCATTATATGCACCTTTAGAAAAATATTAAGTTCAAGATCTTATCTCTTAAGTAAAATAAAGTATTCAGGAGTCTAGAAATCAAATTTATTGTTTTAAATTTCTTTTTTTTTATGGGACACAAGAGGTTTGTCTTTATTGTTACTGTTTTAAATGTACCATGTGATTTTATTTTTTGTTGTTTCCTTTGTATGTTCTTTCCCCTATGGAATATCCCTTGTTGTCACTGCATACTACAAGGGGAATAACAAAACGCTGAAACAAGGACGCAGGATGACCCATTGCAACAGATACCCACAGGACCATATGTTAGAAGTGAACTTTACAACTTCGGGCAGCGAGGGGGACTAGATGGGATATGAGTGTGGGAGCTGGGGGAGGGAAGGGATAGTGGGACAACAACAAGGAAGGGAAGGGGTAACAATGATCCTGAAGTAATGTACTCACTGCCTTACTCATGTAACTGTAACCCCTCTGTACAACATCTTAACAAAAAAACACAGGCCTCTTATCTACAGGATTTCTCCTTTTTCCCCCGCCTCCTTCCCACCACCTCTTATTCTCTCTCTTTATGTGTCTCTCTTCTCTCTTACCTCCATTCATGTTCTTATCAATCTCTCTCTCTGTTTCTTTTCTCTCTCTCTCTTTTGATACTTTTGAGCCATAGTCTTACTAGGTAGCCCATGCTGGCTAGGACTAATGATTCTCCTGTTTCAGCCTCCTGAGTGCTGTTATCTCTGTTATTGGGATCAAATTAAAACTATGGACAGAATTTCATTATTTTTATGGATGAATCATATTTTTACTGTGTATATATTTTCTTTATTTACTCTTCTGTTACTGGACACCTAGAATGATTTCTCATGTAGGCTATTGTGAACAATGCAGCTATAGACACATGAACACAGACATCTCTTTCACCTACTAATTTCACTTCCTTTAGCTATTTACCCAGAAGTGGAATTGCTGTGTCATGCAGCAGTTTTCTTGTTCTCTCTCTCTCTCTCTCTCACTCTCTCTCTCGCTCTCTCTTTCTCTCTCTCCATCTCTCCCCCTCTTACCCTCCCCTCTCTTTCTTTCTCTAGAAACTACACTCTTTTCTGCAGTGGATGTACTAACTTACATTCTTTTTTTATTTTTTTTATTTTTTGTGAACATACTGTACAGAGGGGTTACAATTACATGGGCAAGATAATGAGTACATTTCTTATCAAACATTGCAGCCTCCTCCATTGTTTACCCTTCACATGCCTTCCCAGCCTCCCCCCCCCACCCAATTACTGTTTTAAATTTCTAAAGGGAGTTATTCAAAAAGTGCCACATTAAGAGGTTGACTTAGGAAAAGAGAGTAGACAAATAATTTAGAATAATAGTATAGAAAATAGGTCAAGGTAGAAATAGGTAAATATGTGTTAATTCATTCTAGCTTTTTAAAAAAAATGCAGAATGTATTCTACATAATTTCTCAGATTCCATCTACCTCTTTAGTTTGAATAGATAATGTTTTGTTGATAGACTCCCAAAAGTCTGACAACTGTGTATGTCACTGTAGATTAAAAGAAGATTCATGCTTTTGAGGACACCTAAGTTGAACAATTCTCAAATGTAGTTGGATTTTAAAAGTAATGGATTAAAAGATAATCTGTGCACCCAACAAGTGGTAGATATAAAAGAAAAAAAATTAAATGAAAATATGCTTCGAAGGTTCCAGTGACCAGAATGGCAAAGGCAGTATCTCAGTGCTTTAATATTCCAGCGTACACTTCTAACTTTGCTAGTTTATAAGCATTAATAAGCAATATCTTAGAGTCTTTCTTTCCCCATTAGATCCTGGTACAGCTGGCAGTAATGCAAGAGAGCAATACAGATGTCCAATGTCTCTAGATTACTGATAGCCATGCCATATTTTCAGAGCAAAGAATTGATCAAACTCAGTCTCTGTGATAGTAGAGTCATTCCTATTAGTAAATTCATACACTGGCATAGTTATCAACAAGGTAAATATGCACTTTAAAAGTCAAAGGAAATGGAAGCTATATATATATATATATATATATATATACACTTTTATATATATATATATATATACATTTATCAATTTTAGTTAGGTTTATCAGAAGTCTGTAACCTCTGAAAATACAGATGCTATTTATTGCCTACTTAAATGAGTTCCACTTTTTTATATAATATATATTTTTATTGTACTGTACAGATAGTATACAGAGGGGTTACAGTTACATGAGTACCATAATGATACATTTCCTATCGAGCATTGTTACCCACCCCTTTGTTTTTCGCATACAATCCCGTCCCTCCCCACCTCCTCAACTACTCCCCCCTTCTAAGGTTGTAAATTTTGATTACAATATAGTGTCTTGTTTGATAATAACAATTGCACTTTGTCAAGTCATATTGAAGTCATATTGACTTCAAATTTTGAAAATAATTCATTTACCCAAACTATATCATGAATTATCATTTCCCAAATACTACCAATAAAAAATTGACTGATAACTAGTTTCCCACAACTCTTAATAAATTATAACAGAATGAAAAGTCAATGACTTTAGTATGATCAGCCATTTTATTGCTGTTCCTAATATATTTTCATGTTTCATATAGTAAAATATATTATGATTAAAATTTTCTTACATGTCAGTGAAATTTTGGCTTAAGATGTAAGGTTTATTTTATTTATTAATTTGTTTGTTTGTTTATTTTTGTCAGTCATGGGCTTGAACTCTATGCCTGGGTGCTGTCCCTGAGTTTTTCAGCTCAGGGCTTGCAATCTATACTTGAGTCACTCCTGGCTTTCTGAGTGGCTTACTGGAGATTACAGTCTCACAGACTTAATTGCTCAGGCTAGCTTTGAACCGTGATCCTTAGATCTCAACCTCCTAAGTAGCTAGGATTACAGGTGTGAGCTACTAGTAAATTACATATGAATTTTGTGCAATGTACTAGCAGTTGCACTTCTAGTAAACTTCACTAACTTGGTAAAAAAAAAATCAGAATTGTATAAGGTCCTCATAATGGTAATATTTAGATAAAATACCCAAATATCCAATTATAGGAAACTATAAATAAAGTTATATAAATGAAATACTACAGCTATTAAAAGAATTACAAAAATTTCTTTCTGAAGCAAGAAGAAAATGTAGTTATTTCAATGAAGTTAGGCCATTTAGAATTTGGAGCCAAGTTCAAACCTCAGATCTCCTATGAACTAATTGGGATACTTATAAAGTGTGTGTAATCTCTCTGAGCCTTATTTATCCATTCAGTGAAAGGGAATAATAATATCTACTTGGTAGATTTGAGGAGAATGAAATTACATTTCTAAAAGGACTTGAAGTTCTTAAATATTGGCTGATTTCAATGATATGTTATGGATGTCCTTTATCCTTTCTAAACATATGTGAGTATATATGCATATATATGAATATCCTCATCATGTTAGAGGTTAAATAATGTATTATCTAATACTATTATGAAAATATAAAAACAATATTAAAATTATGTCATGTCAAAAATTTCTATTAGTATGGAAGAGATCACGAATCAATTTATTATATCAAAAGTTACTATAACTATCTAAGGTATACCACATACACTTATGAATATTTTTGTTAGAATATTAACAAAACAGAATTTAAAAATTATCATGAGACTTAGTAGGAAATAAATAAAAACACATATGTAAGAATAAAATTTTACCTTTTATTCAAATGGCTTTGTTGTAACATTTATCCTAATATGGAATATGATTAAAGTTTACATGCAATCAGTCTTGGGATTTAAATAAAACTTATTCACCTCACAGCATTTAAGTAGTGATTTATAACACAGATAAGAAGTTGTTCTACATGAAAAAAGAATTTTTATATATTACTATGTGTTTATAAACCAACCAAAAATGAAGAAACAGAAGAACAAGCTAATTTAAAATATTGTATTATTGATTGGTAGCCTTCTTTTTGAAATTTAAACAAGAGAAAATATAATAGACCTGTACAACAAGATACAATTTTGCTTTCTGTTTACAGTATTGAATGTTACCCACATTCATTTGAGTTAGAAAGCTATATAAAGGCCTCCAGTGGGGTTCATGCTCCTGGTCAAGGTAAAAGCAAACATAAGTAGAAGCTGGCAGATGTTGCCAGGCAAGGAACATCACTCTAGTGATCAAAGCTCCAAACTCTTTGCCTGTACCAACTGTTTGCTCATTTTCAGATGAAATTTTCCCACTTGAACAATTTCTCAACTCTGTTTTCACTCATTGTAATATGATGACAAGAAGAATATGTTCCCTGAATATGTTACTTTGCAGATAAAATGAGGTATTGGTTTTAAAGTGAGTTTTGCTTTTTTTTTTGCAACTGTATCGATTTTTATGTCTGAGATTTTATTTTTATTCAGTTTGTCTATTTTTTCCTCAAGGATTTATAAAACAAAAACACATTGCTACCCACTTGCCTTTTGTCTTTTTTAAAATTGCTTTTATGTAGTTGATATATAGTTTCATGAATCAGGTACAATCAGTACAATTCTTTGTGAACATTTTTCCATTTCTGTCACTCTCTCCCAATCTTTCCTTCCAGTCCTTACCATAAGGTATCTAGTTCATTTTCTACCTAATGTCTGGTAAGTATCACTGTTTTATTTGTTCATTCTTGTTCTATCTTTTCTGTGCTCTCTCACCTCCCAAACACAAAGTAACAAACAATACAAATGGAAAGAAGAACAAAAACAGCAACACTAGCAACTAAGGAGTGGCCCTTGTTTTCTCTTTTTGGTGTTCATTTCATAGAATTATTTTATATGATCATCTGTCTATAGCTACTGAATCTTTGCCCCTTACTCCTATGCATAGCCTCCTTTGGCCTCTGCATGTTAATGACTAGGATTCTATATACTTTATCATGTCACGGTTTTATTTATTTGTTTTGGTCATTCAGTATGTTTATTTGTCTATATATATTTTTTTGTCACGTGTGGGGCTTGAACTCAAGGCCTGGGTACTGTCCCTGAGCCTCTTTGTGCTCAAAACCAGCATTCTACCAACTGAGCCACAGCATTACTTCCTACTTGTTGATTTATAGGCAGGTGCATTCTAGTTACCACAAAAAAGGGAAACCATGCAGCCTGTTTCTTTGGTGCTGGCTTATTTCACTCAATATAATATTTTCCAATTCTATTTCCTTACAAATGGTATAATATTATTCTTTCTGATGTATGAGTAAAATTCAATTATATATATATATATATATATATGTATATATATATATATATATATATTACATTTTCTTAATCCATTTGTAGACTGAGGGATATCTGAGTTGATTCCATACCTTGGCTATTATAAACAATGCTGCAGTAAGCATGGTTGTGCTGGTGGCTTTAGTTTGTCCTCATTCATGGTCCATTGGATAAATGCCCAGGAGTAGAATTACTGGGTTATAGGGGAACTTCTGTTTTTAGTCTTTTAAGGAACCTCCCTACTTCTTTCCAGAGTGTTTGAACAAGTTTATACTCCCACCAACAGTGTAATAGGATTTCCTTTCGTATATATCCCTGCCAGCATTTGTTATTTGTTAGTTTTCCTGATATGACCATTCTAACTGGTGTGAGGCAGAATTATGACTAGGTGTGTTGAACACTTCTTTATGTGTCCATTAGTTATTCTTTTTTCTTCATCTGAGATGTCTCTCTTTAACTCTTTAGCCCATTTATTGACTGAGTTGTTTAGTTTATATTGAGGGGTTTAAATTTTTGAGCTCAGAGTATATTTTGGATATGGGGCCCTTGTCTGATGTGGAGCTAATGAAGATTTTCTTCCATTCTGTGGGCTTTCTATTTAACTTGCTAAAAATGGCCTTTGCTAGACAGAAGCTCTTCAGTTTCATATAATCCCATGCCTCCAGCCTTTGATTTGTTGTGATTCTGGATCTTTGTTTAGGAAGTTTCACCCAATGCCTAGAAGGCATAGGGTTTCCAACAACTCTTCCTGTAATATTTTCACAGTGTCTGGCCTTACATTGAGGTCTTTTATCCATTTAGAGTTGATTCTGGTACAAGGTGTTATATGGGTTCTTAGCTTCAGTTTTCTGCATATAGACAGCCAGTTTTGCTAGCATGATTTGTTGAAGAGGCTGTCTTTCTTCTAGCCTATGTTTTTTACTCCCTTAGGAAATATTAGGTGGTTATATGTATGTGGACTTATTCCTGTGTATTACATTCGGATCCATTGGTCTTCAGGTCTATTCTGTGCCAGTACCAAGCTGTTTTTATTACTATGGCTTTATAATAAAGCTTGGAGTTTGGTATCAATATTCCTCCGCACTGTTCTTCCTGCTAAGTATTATTTTTGCTATTCTTAGTCTTTTATTATTTCATATGAATTTTTAGATCGCTTTCTCTGTTTCTTTGAAGCAAATTGTTGGAATTTTGATGTGTATTGCATTAAATTTGTTCATTCCTCTCAGCAAAATTACCATTTTTACTATGTTGATCCTTCCCAACCAGGAGAATGTAAGGCTTGCCATTTCCTTATGTCTTCAGGTCCTTTACATTTTTGTTTAAATTAATTCCTAAGTATTTTACTTGGCTATTACAAATGGAGTTGCTTTCCTGATTTCAGCACTACTCATCTCATTGTTGCCATACAGGAATGCTACTGATTTGTGTGGATTGATTTTATGACCTGCTACTTTGCAAAAGTTTCAAATCAACTCAAGTAGCTTGAGTGAGGAATCTATAGTTTTCTTTTTTTTTCTATTTTTATTTTATTTTATTTTATTATTTTTTATTGTGAAAATACTGTACAGAGGAGTTACAATTACATGGGCAAACTAATGAGTACATTTCTTATCAAGCATTGTAGCCTCCTCCTTTGTTTCCCCTTCCCATCCCTTTATAGTTTTCTTTAAATACAGGATGATGTCATTGACAAAGAGGGATAGCTTTACTTTTTCTTCCGCTATTTGAATCCCTTTTATGTGTTTCTCTTGCCTTATTGTTCCTCCTAGGAATTCTAGCTCTATATTGAAGAGGAATGGAGAGAGTGGGCATCATTTTCTTGTTCCTGATTTTAGAGGAAATGTTTTTAGTCTTTTCCCATTAAGTGTAATGTTGGGTATAGTTTCATCATATTATATTCATTTTTATATATTATATACTTAGATATAATATATATTTATACCTATTATATATATCTGTATATATAATATCTGTTATATTGAGAAATATTTCATGGATTCCTACCTTCTCCAGAGCTTTTATCACAAAGGGGTATTGAATCTTGTCAAATGCTTTTTCTGCATCTATTGAGATGATCTTGTGGTTCTTATCTTTGCTTCTGTTGATACGTTGAATTACATTAATTGACAGGTATATTGAACCAGCTTTACAATCCTAGAATGAATCCTGTTTGATCATAATGTATTCTTCTTTTTAGTTGTTAAATTCACTTGGTCAGAATTTTTTTGACTTTTTTTATTGTGAAAATACCATACAGAGGGTTATAATTACATGGGTAAAGTAATGAGTACATTTTTTATCAAGCATTGTTACCTCCTCCTTTGTTTCCCCTTCCCATCCCTTCCCATCTACCCCCCTCCCCTCTCCACCTTCCCCCACCCCCTGACAAAGTTGTAAAGGTCGTTTTTCAACATAACGTCTTGTACATCTCATTGTTGCAATGGGTCCACCTGCATCCCTATTTAAACCATGATTTAACAGTCATCTACCGAATATTTCACCCAGCAGCATCAGTTGGTCAGAATTTTGTTGAAGAGTTTTGCATCAACTTTCATCAAATAAATGGCTCTTAGTGTTTCAAAGAGATGGATCATTGATGGGTCCCTATCTGGTTTGGGATGTGCATTATGCTGGCTTCATAGAATGAGTTTGGCAGTGTACTTTCCTTTTTTATTACATTGAAGAGTTTGAGGGGTATAGCAATGAGCTCCTCTCTGAAGATCTTGTAAAATTCAGATGTGAATCCATCTGCTCTGTGGCTTTTCTTGGATGAGAGGTCCTTTATTGCCATTTCAATTTCATCAGTATCTTTAATATTACAAGGCAATACATATTGTAAAGTGCATTACAAAACAAAATTTATATCTGTTTATACATATCTATGTAGATACAGTTATAAACATATATGCATGTATATATAGCTTTCTCTGTATAGCTTTCTCTCTGGATATCTATATAGATATAGCTATGTATATGTACATAAATATACTTATATATTTACATAGATATATAGATCTAAAAAGAAATATGAGATATAGATAGACCTATATATCTATCCATATTGAGAGATATTGATACATATATATATCTCTATATAAAAAGATGTATCTTTCTCTCTCTCTCTCTCTATATATATAAATATGTATGTATATATATATGCATGGCTACATCTTTATCTAACTATCTCATATATATGTGTGGATAGACAGACAGATAGATAAATGGATATTAAGTTCCTCTGGGGAAATTACATTTATTTTTAGGTTGAGAAAGCTGATATGTGAAATTTTCTTCAGAAATATTTACTTTTTGAGCACCATAGGAAATCTTGACCTCCACTGAAATGACTTTAGTAAATTGCAATGCCTCAAAGCTCTACCTGATAAAACAAGGAATCTATCCTACAAATAAACTGTTTAACATAGAATCCAATTTCTTAAGAGTCAATCCACTGACTTTTTGCTGTTCTCCTTAATGTAGTCCCTGTAATTCTCATCTCTGGTGAAGTTCTGCATTGCCACATGTGCTTTGAATATAAAACAGTTAACTTGAAGTGTGGGTTTTTTTTAAAGCATACCAAACCCTTATACGTATTTACCTTGTTATCTTACATCACATCACTATATTTAAGTTGTCATTTTATAAAAGTTGGTTTTTCTTTTGCAAAGCTTTCAACAACTGTATAAGCTCTGAATATTTGTGTTGGAGATATATGTATTTCTCCACCAATTACCTCACCATCGATTTTCATTTAAGTATCACAGCTCCTGTATTGACTTTGCTTTGGGCGGAGTGAAATGTTTATTTGGATCATTTTCATTTTCAATCTATTCTTATTTCAAGTGATTCTAAGAAGGCAGTCAATGCTTTAGATACACAGCTAGAAAGGAATCATGAAATGTTGCTTTATATATTAAAGAGTATTTAGTCCTACCATCATTATATATTTATAAGTTAAAAATAATATGCTCTAAGTGGAGCGCCGGTGACTCAGGCCTGTAATCCTAGTTCCTCAGGAGGCTGAGATCTGAGGATGGTGGTTCAAAGGCAACCCAGGCATTAAAGTCTATGAGACCCTTATCTCTAATTAACCACCAGAAAACTGCAAGTTGCTGCTGTGTCTCAAATGGTAGAGTGCTAGCCTAGAGCTGAAGAGCTGAGTGACAGTGCCCAGAGTTCAAGCTCCACGACTAACAAAATAATAATAATAACCATTATAATAACAATAATCTATTCTATGCAAGTTCACTATAGATTTCTGGCATAATTTTAATCCCTCATGAGAAATACATCAATAGATATCCGCAGTAATTTTCATTTAATTTTTTTGTGCCATTATTGGAGTTTGAACTCTGTATCTAAGAAGCTCCCTTGGCTTTTTTACTCTCAAGTAGTACTTCACAAATTGAGCCATGATTTCTATTCTGGCTTTCTGATGTTTGTTTGGAAATAAGAACTCCTCAGATTTGTCTTCACTGGCTAGATTTAAATTTGGAATCTCTTATCTCAGCTTCCTGAGAACTAGGAATGTAGATATGAGATACCAGGACCTGGCTTTCTACTTGGTTTAGAACTACAAGGTGTCCAAAATGACTCACCAAAAGTTTGTGGTCATGTTAGACTGCAAACTAATTAGATCCAAATGTTCACTACTTTTTGGAATTTGCATCTCATATACAGAAAAATCCAATGTTTACTAGGAGTACTCTCATGTGAAATAAAAATGACTTGTAATTTGAAGTACAAATATTGTTAAATTTTTACTTTTATTTATATAATTAGAATTCTGTAGACTCAGTCTTTTATATAAAGATTATGTTTTTGTAGTGTTTGTATGTAGCTGATGGAAGATTAGGAATCTTTAACATTATCACTTTAAATGATATAAGGGAAGGAGTGGCACAGAAGGGGGAAAATGAGAAAGTAAGGAAAGAGGGAGGGAGAGAAGGATAGGGATGAGGAAAGAATAAAGGAAAGAAGGAAGCAAGAAAGGAAAAATGGAAGAGAAGAAAGGAGGGAGAAAAGTTCTTGGAACTGACAGAGAGTTCATACTATTTTTATATATAGAATAGTAATATGGCTTGTATTATCTCCTAGAGTTTCATTTGACAGTTAAAATATCAAAAGTAGAAATAATTATATCCATAAAGAAAATGCATTTTATTATATTGAGCTAACATAAAGTGTTTAATGCAAACTAAAATAATGTTACTAGTTTTTATTTATTGTTAATGCTAACTTGCCATTTAGAATGACATAAATTTTAGTATCTTTTCTGATATCAAGAGACCTTTTCTTGGGGCTAGAATTCAAGGAATACAATGTATACTTCATTTTACTTGCCTTTTGACTATGGATATTTGATTAAATACCCCTGATGAAAACAACACGGATATATGAGTAGGGAGTTGAAAACATCTATATCCCACAAATCTTATAAAGTGTCAGGTGTCCTTCAATGCAATAGAGTAATATTTTGCAATAAAGAAGAATGAAAACATGCCATTTGCAATAAAATGAATAGAACTAAAAATTATCAACTGGGCACTGGTGGCTCACACCTATAATCCTAGCTACTCAGGGGGTTGAGCATCTGAGGATCACAGTTCAAAACCAGACCAGACAGGAAAGTATGTGTGATTCTTATCTCAAGAGATGGAGCTGTGGCTCAAAGTGCTAGCCTTGAGCAGAAAAGCTCAGTGACAGCACCCCTGACCCCAGTTCACAACCTATGACCAGCAAAATTTTAAAAAAGAACTAAAGGTTATCATATTTAAAAAATAACCCAAACTCAGCACCAGTGGCTCCCATATCCTAGCTACTCTAGAGGCTGAGATTTTGGATCTTGGCTCAAAGACAGTCCAGGTAGGAAAGTCTCTGAGATCCTTACCTATAATTAACCACCAAAAATCTGCAAGTTGAGGAGTGAATCAAATGGTAGGGCTCTAGTTTAGAGTAAAAAGAATGCTCAGAGCCAGTGCCAAAAATCTGCGTTCAAACCCAGCACCACTACACACACATGCACACGTACACATACACGCACGTGCTCACACACACACATAAACACAAATAAGACAGACTCAGAAAGACAAATACTGCATTCTGCATATATATGGAATATATAGTTTTAAAATCACTAAAATAGGTGGTTTTGTATTTGACCTGAGTTTTAGAAGGTGAAATATCCCGTGGAGATGACAAGAGGGCAATGAAGTGTGGATATGACTGATCTGTATTATATTCACTCACAAAATATCAAAACTAAACCCATTACTTGGTTTGATTTGTTAAATTAATGAACAAGAGATACAAAATTATTTGCTATACATGTTTATGTACATATGTAAACATCCACTGTGTCTCAGTGATATGCTTTTCATATTAATACATTTTTTATAGTGAAATAAAAAATAAAGAAGGCAAACTATTTGTTTGCATTCCGTTTTCATTTGTATTTAGATCTGCCAATCCATTCAGTAAAGCAGAATTTTGAAGTAGAATGAACTATTGAAGGTTCAATAATGTGTCAGGAGTCAAAGCTATACAAACTTACATACTCCCTTGAACAATATTTTGTATGCTTTGAACAAGGGACTGAAGCTATCCCTACAACTAGAATACAATATATGTGGTACTATCAAAGGGTGCAAAGAGAAATTTTGTTTGTCATATGTAGTGTTTTGACATCTTATTTCTTTCCTTAGGGTTCTGCTGGCTCAGATGGATGTTTGCTCCAGGAAACCTAATAAACAATCCACTGAAGACTATTGATTCCAGTTAGTCTATTTAAATAAATCAATGGTACCAATTTTCTATGCTTGGTGGTAAAGGATCATAAAAATTACAGGAACACACTGAAGGCAAAAATTTCAAGAGCCTTGTTTTGTAGTTTAGGTTGCTAAGCAGCTGTTTGAAGA
This sequence comes from Dipodomys spectabilis, assembly GCF_019054845.1. NCBI lineage: Eukaryota > Metazoa > Chordata > Mammalia > Rodentia > Heteromyidae > Dipodomys > Dipodomys spectabilis. Next base: position 5,539,927 of record NW_024870817.1, on the reverse strand, counting down.
TAAGAAACTTACATCAATTATCCGGTTTGAAAATGAGCTATTGTCATACATTATCCAGCAGCATACATGTGAGCGTAAGAGATTCTTGAAAGGGAACAGTGAAGATCAAGAAGATTATTTCTTTGTTGCTTTGTATGTCCCTCCCCCACAGTATAACCCCTGCTTTCACTGTATTTGAAGTCGGTATAATTTGTGGAGGGGAAGGGGAAAAACAAGTCGTTTAAATAAGGATACAGTTGGACTTGTTGCAACAATGAGAAGTGCAAGTCATTATGTCGAAAACGAACTTTACAACTTCGGGATGTGTGGGGGGGGAGGACTGGGGGGGAGGGGGGGAGGCTGGGAAGGGATGGGGAAGGGGAAACAAAGGAGGAGGCTACAATGCTTGATAAGAAATGTACTCATTATCTTGCCCATGTAATTGTAACCCCTCTGTACAGTATTTTCACAATAAAAAAAAAAAAGAATCAGAGTCAAGGAGAAAGCTGAAGATGATGTTGGCTTGAGATGGAAGAAGAGACATTAAGGGAAGGAATGTACATTTTCTCTAAACTTTGTGGGGAGAGAGGAAAGGAATGCTTCACTAGCACCTCTAAGACTGCAAAATGCAGTCCCCTGTCCCTTTACTTTTGGCAATACAACTGCTTCAGACTTCTTACATCAAAAACTAAGATACTTTTAAAATTTGTTTTAGTGGTCTTGGGATTTGAACTCTAGGCCTCATACTTTCTTGCACATGGAAAGACTTGAGTTAGGGCCATCCCTGGACTACAATGAATCTCTCTCTCTCTCTCTCTGTCTGTCTCTGTCTCTGTCTCTGTCTCTCTCTCTGTCTCTCTCTGTCTCTCTCTCTCTGTAACCACCATGCCTGATTTTGTTGAAATGGAGTTTTTGTTAACTTTGTATCTGGATACACTTCAAACTGAAATTCTCCCATTTCTGCCTCCAGAGTAGCTAGGATTATGGACATGTACCACCAAACCATATTGTACTGCTTTTAGCTAAAACAAATTCAGTGGAAAACCCAAATATAAAAACTTGCATCTGGCCTCAAATACATTTTATTAACAATTTCAAAAACTGTTATCTTCCTATTACAAGTCATTTTTAAAACTCAGTTAAACTCTTTAGGGATTACTTATACAACTATTTTCATTTAGAATAGGCTAAATAAGAACATATTATCTAAGTTAAAATTTATGGTCTATGATGTTCAAATGAAATTATTTACTTCTCATTATTATACACACCTACGATATCATTATAATTAGTAGAATAATAAATTTTCAATAAAATCTTGGATTGATAAATCCCAAATGTCTCATCAGACATCATGATATTAAAGAAATTTTCTAAATTCCTAGTGAATTTAAATTTTCCAAGCAAAATGAATTTTCTATAATCCTTCCAGCTATCTGGATATTTTATTTATTGTAAGTAACTTATGATTTCTAAGGATGGCAAATTCTGAACTATATGTTTAGAAGAACAGAATAAAATTTTAATAAAGCTTTGATATTGTTAAGATCAGTTAATAATTTGGGTCATTTAAAATAACCTCTATTTATACAATGTCAGAATGTGTGTAGAGTAATTGATTCGCAACATTTTTTTTTATTGTGAAAAAACTGTACAGAGGGGTTACAATTACATGGGCAAGATAATGAGTACATTTCCTATCAAGCATTGCAGCCTCCTCCTTTGTTTACCCTTCCCATCCCTTCCAAGCTTCCCCCGACCCATCCAATCCTCCCCCCACCACCCCACCAAAGTTGTAAAGTTCGTTTTCGACATGACAACTTGTACTTCTCATTGTTGCAACAGGTCCACCTGTATCCTTATTTAAACGACTTGTTTTTCCCCTTCCCCTCCACAAATTATACTGATATCAAATACAGTGAAAGCAGGGGTTATACTATGGGAGAGGGACATACTAAGCGACAAAGAAATAATCATATAAATCCAATTCACAACATTTTTATGTTGTTGCTTTAATTGGCCTAACTGTATCATGAAAACAGAAAACAGAAAAATGTTAAATATTATTCAGAATGAAATTTCATTTTCATACTTCCCTGATACATAAGGCACAGTCTCATTTTTCAATATTTTCTGGATTCTAGAAGTAAGTATTTAGTCCATGTATTCTGTTTTTCCTAACAAAAGCACAGATACCTGTGAAGCAGCTATTTCTAAATTATTAAACAAAGTCATAACTTGCTAAATCCAAATAGACCTGGTATGCTGTTGTACAATCAGGTGACTATTAATGACACAATTATATATTTAAAAAAGGATGAAACATTTTTAAAGCTTTATGATTAAGAAATCTTTAATCTGTCACACATCATGCATTAAATATATTTCACCCTACCAATATTTGTGTTTTGCTGTCACTTAAACATAGACTTTAAAATATTCAAAATTAAATATTTTCTCTCAAAACAACATGATTTACAAACCATAGGTTTTATACACATTTACATATAATTTAGGACATTTTTAAATTGCTGTTAAGCATTGAAGGATTATGAAATATGCCCATTGGTATTATTCTCATGTTTGTAGCAGCATAAAAGAATTGCTATCACATCTGCCCCCCTGAGAACCTTCACCTAGTATTATGCATGTGAATTTGTTCCTTAAATTAGTTCTTGAGTTTTAACACAGCAGTTGTTGCTAGGGATTAAAAGCCTAAACAATAGTTTCATTATAGGAAAGAGGAAATTTAAACCAATTTAAAAATTATTATGAATCATATGGAATATACTGCAGTTGTCAAACACATAAAACTATACATAGAAATTTCTACATGAAATTTCATATATGAAATGAACTACATTTATATGAGTAAAATTGTATTGTACTTATATTTAAAAGTAAAATATTAAAAAGGTAGAGTTAGTTATCATTTGTCATTGACAATTTAGATATCTGAGTGACTATTCAATATTGCATACAGTATCAAGACAATATATTGGAAATAACTGAACAATATGGGTGGTGATTAGAGGGGAAGGGAAAATGGGAGAAAAACTAGGGAAGAGATAATAAGTTTGACAAGAAATGTACTTATTACTTATGTAAATCATTTTGAGAATAAAAATAAAAATAAAAATAAAAAACAAGGCAAGATAATGAAATCTTGCCCTTGGTCCATTACCCTTAAAAATAAAATAAAATAAATGAAAAGAGAAAAAAAATGTAATGGTGTTTCAAAAGTTACTATCATCCATCAATAGATTATTTTTACCTGAAATAATGCTATAAAGAGTTTCCTCTCCTATAGGAAAAGTGTCAGTTGAGAGATTTATTGATGAATTATTTCACTATTACTTTATATGAAACTAATTTTTATGAAGAAGATATATAAAATTTTGAAGGAAAAACTAGTGAAGCATGAGTTACTTTAATTTTTCCTTAGTAAATATGTTATATTAGTAAATATATTTAGATTATTAGTAAATAACATAAATATGAGACATGAAGGTGTTTATCAATTGCTTTTTCTTAAACTCATCCTTCTATTTATATTGAGATCAAAGCTCTAAGTAAAACTATGGAAATAAATATTAAGAAGAAATTATAAATCTATTTTGAACAACAATAATATTAGTAAATATGAGTAACAACACAAAATGGTGAAATTTCTGGTTATAGTGATGATTACAAAAAAGGAATCTTGATCTCAATATAAACACAAAGATGACTTAAAGAAAAAGCAAATGACAAATAACTTCATGTCTCATGTGATATTTACTAATAATATAAGTAAATATATTTATTAATACAAATTATATCTACTAAGGAAAAAAATAAAGTAACTCACAAGTTATCCACTGTACTGTATGTTAGGAGGGAAATAACAAACAAGTAAAGCATTTGAAGATACATAGTGGAACTTTCAGTTTTACACTGATAGTGCATTTTGAAGACATTAGTCTTAAAGACTAGTGCATAACTTGTGGTATCTATACTAAAGTGATGACCAGAAGAGGACTTTTTTAGTCTTGGAAGGAAGATAAGACAGATTAATAACATGAGCAGATTCAGAGCTGCATTACCGAGACAAAAGAAATTCTCTAGTGATTTTTTTTTTACTTCCAAGCAGTTTGATTGACTTTTTAATTAACATTAAAAACATAAAAAATATATCTGATACTAATTTTTTTCTTAAAAATTGATAGTTTTTTAGTGGAAAACCCAAGTAATTTCTGGGGAAAGAAATGACATGAGGGAAAAGTGCACAGTTGAGCCAGAAGCCATAATTCCAGCCACAAATGTGCTACCACTCAACAATGTGACATTGGAAACAGAGTTTCAACTTTTACCCATTTCTTTTTTTGTTTGTTTGTTTGTTTGTGTCTCAAGTCTGCTTTTTCCAGGTTTCTTTTTTTAATTATATTTTTTATTGTAAAAATACTGTATAGAGGGTTTACAGTTATATGATCAAGGTAACCAGTAATTTCCTTTCAAGCATTGTTGCTTCCTCCTTTGTTTTTCCTTTACCATCCCTTCCCTCCCACTTCCACAACAATCCCCCATCTAAACTGTAAAGTTCATTTTTCAAAATAGTGTCTTGTACATATCATTGTTACAATGGGTCAACCTGTATCCCAATTTAAGCATTTTGTTTTTGCCTTCCCCTCCCCAAAGTACAGAAGTGTATATACCAGATGCAAGACACTTATATCAAATATGTGAAAACAGGGGTTATACCTTGGGGGAGGAGCATACAAAAACAAATCACATGGTACGTTATAAATAGCAAGAAAGAAAAAACCACTTGTGTCCCTATCTTGGGGTTCATTTTGCTTAATATCATCTTAACTGGTCATATGAACATAACTTTTGGTCTTTTCTGCTTGTCCTAAACTTATACTAGTTATTGCAAAAAAGGGAAACCATAGGACTTACGTTTAGGGGGGGCCTGGTTTACTTCAACTAATATAATTTTTCCAGATCTTTCCATTTCCTAACAAATGGGGCAATGTCATTCTTTCTGATGTAGGCATGGAATTTCATATATATATGTATATATACAATACACACATATATATGTATATATTTATGTATATATACATATATAAATATATATGTATACATACATATATAAATATATATGTTATATTTATATACATATATAGATATGTATATATATGCCACATTTTCTTGATCCATTCATCTACTGAGGGGCATCTGGGTTGGTTCCATATCTTAACTATGGTAAATAATGCTGCAATAAACATAGTGCTGGTAGCTTTAATATGGTCTTGTTTGTGATCATTCGGGTAAATGCCCAAAAGTGGGATTGCTGGGTCAGAGGGGAGCTCTCTTTGAAGTCTTTTGAGGAACCTCCATACTGCTTTCCAAAGTGCTTAAACAAGTTTATGCTCCCACCAACAATGCAACAGGGTTTCTTTCGCCACATCCCCTCCAGCATCTGTTGTTATTAGATTTCTTGATAATAGCCATTCTAACTGGGGTGAGGTGGTATCTCAATGTTGTTTTGATTTGCATTTCTTTTATGGTTAGAGAAGTTGAGCATTTCTTCATGTGTCTATTGGTCATTCATATTTCTTCAGAGAAGTTTCTCTTTAACTGTTTAGCCCACTTATTTATTGGGCAGAAGATTTGTTATGGGGGATTTAATGTTTTGAGTTCCAAGTATATTTTAGATATGAGACCTTTATCCGTTGTATGGCTAGTGAAGATCTTCTCCCAATCCGTGGGCTTTCTATTGATCTTGCTAGCTAAGTCCTTTGCCGTGCAGAAGCTGCTTCATGCAGTCTCATTAGTCCAACCTTTCTTTGATTTGTGTTTCTGGGTCTTTATTAAGAAAATTTCGGCCTGTGCCAATGAAACCTAGAGTTTCTCCTATTTCTTCCTGTAATGTTTTCAGGGTGTCTGCTTTGACTCTGAGGTCTTTGATTTATTTGGAGTCGATTCTGGTGCGAGGTGTTATATAAGGATCTAGCTTTAGTTTTCTACAAGTGATTAACCAATTTTACCAGCACCATTTACTGAAAAGGCTGTCTTCTTCCAGTCTATTTTTTTAGCTCCCTTGTGCAAGATTTGGTGGTCCTAGGTCTGTGGGTTCATTTCTGGGTTTTCAGTTCTATTCCATTGGTCCTCAGGTCCGAATAGTGCCAGTACCAAGCTGTTTTGATTGCTATACCTCTGTAGTAGAGTTTGAAATTTGGTGTTGATATTCCTCCAGCACAATTCTTTCTGTGGAGGATCGTTTTTGCTATTCAGGGTCTTTTATTGCTCCATATGAATTTTTGGATTGCTTCTTCTATTTCATTGAAAAATAAGGTAAGAATATTGATAGGTATCATATTGACTTTGCAGGTATGCTTGGGAAGTATTGCCAATTTCACGATGTTGATCCTTCCAATCCATCATGGGAGGTTTTTCCACTTTCTAAGTTCTGCTTTGATTTTCTTTTTCAAGTTTTGAAATTTTTGTCATAGAGGTTGTTCACTTCTTTAGTTACGTTAATTCCAAGGTATTTTATTTTTTGTGGGGCTAATACAAAAGGAGTTGCCTTCCTGATTTCAGCAGCGCTCTTCTCACTGTTGGCATACAGAAAAATGATTGGTTTTTTTTTTTACCCTGCTACTATGCCAAAGTTTCGAATCAGCTTGAGCAATTTGGGAGTGGAGTCCGTGGGATTCTTTAAATACAAGATCATGTCTTTGCAAAGAGGGAGTGTTTTTCTTCATCTTTCCCTATTTGGATCCCTTCTATGTTCGCACCTTGTCTTATTGCTCTAGCTAGGCATTCTAATACTAATTTGAAAAGAAGTGGAGAGAGTGGAGAGCCTTGTCTAGTTCCTGAGTTTAAAGGAAATGATTTTAGTTTTTCACCATTAAATATAATGCTGGCTGTAGGTTTGTCATATATAGCCTTTATTGTATTGAGGAATGTTCCCTGGATTCCTAGTTTTTCCAGATACTTCATCATAAAGGTGTTGGATCTTGTCAAATGTTTTGTTCTGCATATATTGAGATAACTTATTATCTATTGAGATAATCCTTGCTCTTGTTGATGTGATAAATTATATTAATTGATTTGTGTATATTGATCCAGCTTTGCATCCCTGAAATGAATCCTGTTGGATTGTGGTGTATGACTTTTTGGATGAATTGCTGAAGTCAACTGGCCAAAATTTTGTTGGGAAATTTTGCATCAATGTTCATGAAAGAAATGGGTTTATAATTCTTCTTTTGATGAGTCCCTTCCTGGTTTTGGGATGAGGGTTATGATGGCTTCATAGAAACAATTTCATAGTGAACATTCTCTTTCAGTTTCATTGAAGAGTTGGAGTAGTATTGGTGTGAGCTCTGCTTTGAAGGCCTTGTAGTATTCCTCTGTAAATCCATCAGGTCCTGGGCTTTTCTTAGGATGGGAGGTTTCTTATTGCTGTTTCTATTTCAATGCTTGATATGGGTCTGTTAAGTTGGTGTACCTCATCTTGGTTTAGTTTTGGCATGTTGATATTTGCTAGGAAATCATCCATTTCTTCCAGATTCTCAAAATTATTAGCATAAAGGGTTGAGAAGTATTCCCTCATAATGTTCTGAATCTTTGTTGTTTCTGTGGTAATGTTTCCATTCTCATCTCTGAGTTTGTTTATTTGAGTGTGTTCTTCTTTTTCTGATAAGATTTGCTAAGGCTCTGTCAATTTTGTTAATTTTTTCGAAGAACCTACTCTTTTTTTGTTGATTCTATTTTTTTTGGTCAATTTTTTTTATTGTGAAAATACTGTACATAGGGGTTACAATAACATGGGCAATATAATGAGTACATTTCTTATCAAGCATTGTAGCCTCCTCCTTTCTTTCCCCTTCCTATCCCTTCCAGCCTCCCCCTACTCCCCACTCAATCCTCCCCCCCACCAAAGTTGTAAAGATCGTTTTCGAAATGACAACTTGTACTTCTCATTGTTGCAACAGGTCCACCTGTATCCTTAATTAAACAACTTGTTTTTCCCCTTCCCCTCCACAAATTATACCGACATCAAATACAGTGAAAACAGGGGTTATACTGTGGGGGAGGGACATACAAAGCAACAAAGAAATCATCTTATAAATGCGTTAGAAACAAACGCATGAAAGAAAAAAAAATTTAAATACATATCTTAGGGTTCATTTTCCTAACATCACCTTATCTGACCTTTTCTGCTTGACTCATACATATACTAAATATTGCAAATAAGGGAATCCATGGGACCTATGTTTCTTTAGGCTTGGCTTACTTCACTTAATATAATTTTTTCAAGTCTTTTCATTTCCTAACAAATGGGGCAATGTCATTCTTTTTGATGGAGGCATAGAATTCCATTGTGTATATATACCACATTTTCTTGATCTTGTCATCTACTGAGGAGCATCTGGGTTGGTCCCATATCTTAGCTATAATAAATAATGCTGCAATAAACATAGTTGTGCTGGTAGTTCATTTAATTCTGATTTAATTTTAATTATTTCTTTCCATCTACTGGATTGGGGTTTAGCTTGCTGCTCTTTTTCAAGGAAGTTCAGATGTTTCATTAAATTGTTTGTTTCAGATGTGTCCAATTTGTTGTTGTAAGAACTCAGAGCTATAAACTTGCCTCTGAGTACTCCCTTTGTTGTGTCCCAAAGGAGCTGGTAATTTGTGTGTTCATTTTTGTTGAATATCATGAACATTTGTATTTCATTTCTAATCTCTTCCATGACCCACTGGTGATTCAACAGTGTCTTGTTCAGCCTCCATGTGTTACAGAACTTTCTTTGGTGGCTTTTGGTGTTGAGATCTAATTTTATTCCCTTGTAGTCTGAGAGAATGCAAGGTATAACTTCAATGTTTCTGAATTTGGACAAGTTTGCTTTGTGACATAAAATGTGGTCCATTTTGTTTGTGCTGCTGAGAAGAACGTGTATTCTGATGCTGCTGGGTGAAATATTCGGTAGATGTCTGTTAAATCTAGTTTATCTATGCAATTGATTAAATCTGTTGATTTTTTGCTGAGTTGATCTATCTAGTGGGGAGAGTGGTGAGTTAAAGTCCCCAACAATTAATGTTTCTGGAACTATGTGAGATTTGAGGGAAAGTAGTTTTTCTTGGATGAATTTTCATGCTCCTTTATTTCGTGAATAGATATTTTTGAATAGATATTTAGAATTGTAATATCCTCTTCAAGGAGAGATCCCTTAATTAGTATATAGTGACCTTCTTTATCTCTTCTCACTAATTTTAATTTGAAGTTATTTTATCTGATATTAGGATTGCAACTCCTGCCTGTTTATGGGGGCTGTTTGCTTGGTAGATTTTATTCCAGCCTTTCATATTCAGAATATTTGATTTTATGGGCAAGATGTGACTCTTGAAAGCACAGATAGAAGGCTCTTGCTTTTTAATCCAACTAGACAGTCTATGTTGCTTAATTGGAGAGTTCAGTCCATAAATATTGAGTTAGGACTGAGAGGTGTTTGGTTGTTCCTGCCATGTTATCCACCTTCCTGAAGGCTCTGACAACTGGGTTCTTCCAGGTTCTTGGCCTTTATTTTGGTCTTGTTGGTTTTCTATGTGTAGGACATCTTTAAGCATCTTTTATAGGGCTGGTTTGGTGGAGATATATTGTTTCAGGGTATTTTTTTTTTTTTTTTGCAATGGAAGGTTTTTATTTAACATTCCATTATGAAGGAGACTTTAGCAAGGTAGAGTATTCTTGGTTAGGTTCTGGGATACATCATTCCAGACTCTTCTTTCTTTAATTGTCTCTGTTGAGAAATCTGAGGTTATTCTTAATGGTTTCCCCTCATGGGTGATTGATCTTTTCTGCTTGACAGCTTTAAGGATCCTTTCCTTGGTCTGAATTGATCCTATGTGGATTATAATGTGACTGTGGGATGTCCTGTTCTGTTCTGCTCTATTTGGGGTTCTAAAAGCTTCTTGTATCTGAATAGGCCTATCTTTTTGCATGTTTGGGAAGTTCCCTGCTAGGATCCTGTTAAATAAATTTCCTAGACCATTAACTTCTGTCCCTAGGTGCTCCTTTATACCCATATCCTCAGATTAGGTGTTCTGATGGTGTCTTCGAAATGTTGAATAGATTTATCATATTTCTTGGATTTGTCTTGGATAATTGCATGTTCTTTCTCTATAATATCTAGATTATTATTTCTCTATAATATAGTTCTATTCCTGTATTCTTCCTTGACTGTTTTCAACCTGCTCATGTAATTCCTGTATTACTCTTTGACTGTTAGCCTGTTCACACAATTCCTGTATTAATCTTTGATTAGTTTCCTCATGCTCATAAGATACCTGTATTAATTTTTGTTGAGCCTCATCATGCTCTTGAAGTTCCTGTATTAATCTTTAGTTAGCCTAGTCTCACTCCTTATTACACTCACCCTGAGTTCTTTGCAGGCTTTCAATCTTTTCATTCACCATGTTTACCAGTAGTGTTTGTAGAGCTTTTTGGGAACTCTGCTCTGGATTATTCATTAACTGTTCTGTCACCTGATTATCATTAGTGGGAGTTGAGATACCTGGACTTGCAATTTTTCTTGTGTTTCTCCAGCTTGTTCTGCCCATTTGGAATGAAAGTATCACCAATTTCATGCTAGAACACGATATTAAGGCAAGCATCAACCAGAGTCCTGTAGTTTTACAGTCAAAATGGTTGCAGATACAATCTAATTCAACAAATTCAATCTATTCAACATCAAGCAACTATGGATTAATGGGCTAAGGATATTCAAAAGGGATTCAGCAAACCAGAAATTAATAGGTTTAGGAAGAATTGTGAGGAAAAATAAGATTAGAGGGATGTGGAGAGATAAAAGGAAAGAGTAAATTTAACCAAGTCCTAATCTCAGAGAGTAAATGGTTAGAACAGAATGAAAGGAGAGAGATATAGAAACAAGATAAAAACGAAAAAAAATTAAATATAAAAAATGAAACACTTAAAAATTATGTAAGTATAAAGAAATAATACTGATAGAAGAACAGGATAGAATGAGAGGAGAAGAGAGAAAAAAGGAAAAATGAAAAAATAAAAAATAAAAAATTTAGAAATGGAATACTTAAAAATTATATAGGTATAAGAATTAATACTACTATTGAAGAAGTTAAGCCTAAGAGGTTGTGAATTAAGTATGTACACAATGAAAGATAAGGTCTAATAATCGACAACAGGTATAAATCTGGGGATGTGCAGAACAGCAATTAAGTCATTCAAAAAAAACCCAAAAGGTTAAAAGAAATTTAAAACACTCACAGACACACACACAGACCTAAAAGTATGAAAATTATGAAAGAAAAAATCAAAAACAATTTTTTTAATTAAGAAAAAAATTTAGGTAGAAAAAAAATTATTTGATTTTTTTTTTGGGGGGGGGGGGGTGAAGATCTTGTATCTGCCCTGTGTCCATAACCAGTATCTTGGTCGAGTCTCTTGTTTGCTTGCCGAGTTTGGTTTTCCTGTGGCTTGATTTTTTTTTTCTTAAGTCAGTTTTTTTGAACAAGCAGAAAAAACTCTGCCTTACCCAGGACTTTGTGATCCTCCTCCCAGGCTAGTTCAGCGGGAAGGAGATATGCTTTGAGTATCTCAAAGAGGGAGATGGCTGTTTCCTCTAGCTTGGAGTTGCTGTGATGAGGCTAAGTTCTGGATAGGGTTGAGGCTTATCAGCATTAAGTAGCTTTTCCCTGAGGGGTTACCTCCTGAAACACTCACAGTACCCAGCCTGGAGCCATTCTCAGGATTTATGTTTACTTAGTTTCAATTGTTTGTCTTTACCCCTCCGAATGCTGGGTGTGCTGCTGCCAAGGCTGCAATGGGGAGGGGCAGCCTCTGGCTCTATTTACCCAGTGAAGAAAGTCACTCCTTTTGGGGAAGAGCTTTCTTTCCCTGGGAAGGATGTCTTTCTCCTGGGTGGAGTGAGTCCGGCAGGTCAGGCTCCTTTCACTTGTGGAATGGTTTCTGTTTTCTTCCAAGGGCTGAGTTGCAGCTAGCTGCTTGGGCCAGGCCTTTGTCAGTTTCAAAGATGAGTTCTTCTCTGGTGGGGGAGGGGCTACCTTCCCACCACTAGCCTCTTGGTTTCTGGGTTGTCCATGATCTGCAATCAGCAGGATGAAGATTTCTGCTCCTTGTCAATTCTTGCTGGTGGTGAGTAGAATCCGCTTGCACACCATGTCTGGCGCTTTGTCCTGGGCTTGCTTTGTTGATATGGTGGCCTGGCAGCAGTCCTCACTGCTGCTGCAGACACCGGCAAATGCTCAAATCTGTCTCCTTGACCAAGCTGCTTGGATTTTTCCTCTCTGGCCAAACTCTCTGTACTGTGATGGCACACTTGGTGTGATTCTCTAGCCTAAGACTATTCACTGGAACACTAAAACTGCTTTCTATGCAAGAACCTGTTTAGCCTCCAGTTTCTCCTCCACCATTTTCCTCTCTGCTCCTGCCTCTTTCGTTTAAACACAAACAAATGGATGGAAATCCCCTAAACAGTCTTTCTCATTTGTAAGACTCAATATATTTACTAGAATGTTTTAATATTGATTGGATTAATGTAATAAATTTCATTTCAAACAGTAATCCTAAATCAATTCTCCTTTTCTAAAACTACAACTTGTCAGTTTATGGTTAATTTCTTTTTAAAAACCCACACATCTTGATACCTAACAACATTAATTTCTTCAATTTTTTTGGATGAAAGAATAGTAATTGCATTATGATAAGAAAATATGACAGAAAATTAATGTATATAATAGTTTGTTTTCATAAAACGTAGCACTCTCACTAAACAAATTTTTTAATTTGGTTTAAGTTTTTGTTATTTCTTTTTTACAATGTACTACTTTTGATGGTTGAGTATTGCAATAATTTTCTACATGTTTCAGAAACTTGTGTTAAAATCTCATAAATGCTGTGTTTTGTTTATTAGAGTTGTATTTAATTTTAGCACAATTTCTTTTCTGCTGATTCCCTGAAGCAAATTATATTAGAAGAAAAAATGTTTCTTCATATTGTACCAATTTTTGAAACATGTATATGTAGCAATTCTCATTTTAGGATATTAAAATAAAATGTTCTGTATGCAAATTGCATTGTGAATGGGATTTTAGAATATTTTCTTGCTTTTCTCCTTCCTTTATTTTTTAAAATAAGTAATGTAAACTGAACTGGAAACTAAATTCTCTGACAATTGTACATATGTTGTGAACAATATAAGTGGCATTTTTATTTTTGAAATCAGAAAGAAAGGCAAATGATTGAACCTGTTTAAGAAAGCTGATCTGAGACACTTAAAGTATAACTCTTCCGGAGTTAAGGTGATTAGATTAACTAAAATCTGATTTTTCCCTCAATAATGTATTTTTGCATTCTCACTCATTTTGTTAAAAGTTCAAAATATACCTCATTTCCAACTTATATTATTGTTTAACATGTTGAATACTCTCAGCTCAGAACAAAATTAATGTACATTTTGCATGCTCTGCCAATATAAAGAGGAGATGACAAGTTTGTAGCTTTTCTACTAGCTCCTGACTCTGGCCATACAAGGGTTTACAAAGCCCATTTGCCAATAGTGTGTAGACTGAGAATCCTTGATGTACCTACATGCCTTTAATGCATATGTGAGCTGGCATTTTTAAATTTCTATTAAGTCAGTCTCCTCGAATTATAACTTACTTGAATGTAAATGATTGATCTGCTGTTCTATTTTATATCATACATGTCTTCTTTAAAATATTTATGTATTTAGTTAACTCTTTAGTATTTAAATCTTCCTTGACACTCAATAGCTGAAATACTTCAGTTTTCCCTCATCCAGACAATCAGTAAACATCAGGTCAAGCTGTATAGATGTTGTTGTCCTGCTTCTGTCTCCTCTGCCCTACAGAAAGATCTGAAATCTCTGCCAAGTGATCTTTGTGAGTTTTATCTTGTAGGAGGATGCTAATTGACAATCAGATGAAAATGTATTGTTTTAGAATTAAAACTCAACTAAAGGCTGATGAGAATAAATGGGTAAATACCTGTTTTATACTTGTGTGGGCATAACTCAGAGTTTGATAATTGTATTTATAATTTCTTTGGCTAGATGATTGCCTATCATCTCTCTCTTCCTTGATATTTCCCCCACTAACTTACTGATATTTCCTGGGAGTACTTTCATAATATAAAAATCGCTTTGTTTCAAGGTCAGCTTCTGTGTAACCTACACTGATCGTAGGACTTGATTAGAAAATTAAAGATAAGTAAATGTGCATCAAACCTTACAGAAAGTGATGTGGTATAGGAAGATATAGTAGTGTGCAGAATGAGGATATAGGAATCACAGAGAAAGGAGAATAAAGTCCTTTAGTAATAGGTATTGCATGCCCTTTAAGTCTAAAATTCAAGTCTCTAGACCAAAAGATCAGATACAATTATAAACTCATTGTAAAAGTACTGGCCATTTACTTGTACACTCATTGAACCAAACTAGTGTTTTTCACTAGTTCCTATATCATGCTTCTTGCTAAGCAGCACAGTATGAACAAGCATGCTTTCAGCAATTCAAGGAATGGGAACATGAGAAGCATCTCTTCACTGTTTGGAATCTTAAAGGCATTGGTTTCATGTACTCTAAATCCCTCCAAATGACTATAGTTACAAAGATGTAGTTTGCATTTGGAATCTACAGTAATGACTGTAACTCAAAACTCTTGCTTTTAAGATATAAAAGCCTCCTATAATATAATTTTGTAGTAAGCAGAAGGTACTGAAAATAAAGGCTTTATTCATTAACTAATAAGAGTTACAGAAGGTTAAGTTACAGAAGGTTAAGATAATAAAATTACATGACTACTACTCTTTGAACAAAATCTGTTATGTTCAACTATTAGTACAAAAAAGACATTTAAAAGTTAATACTGGGTACAAGTGACTTAGACCTATAATCATACCTAATCAAGAAGCTAAGACCTGAAGCCAGCTTTGGCAAGGGAAACCTATGAGACTCTAATCTTTTATGAACCACAAAAACTGAAAGTAGGGCTGTCATTCAAGTGGTAAAGTGCTATCTTTGAGCACAGAAGCTAAGGGAAAGCACCTAGGTCTTCAGTTTAAGACCCAGGAATGGTGTGTGTGTGTATGTATGCATGCACATACACTCATTCTATCTCTCTCTCTCACACACACACACACAGAACAGACTTCTTATAAAACTTGACAAAATAATATGATAAAAAGCCATGTTGCAATAAACTCTGAATTTGTTGATAATCACTGACAGGTACTAAAATTGATCTTTAGTAACAGACTTGGAAGCAGAGCTACAAAGCTGTCAGGATAGTTCTTCCTAATTAGAAAATTGTATAAATGTCACAAAATATAGGGAAAATCCAAGTAAAGGAAGGTATAGGTAAATTTGTTGAGGATTATCGCATTCAAAGCTACTCTGAAATGTATTATGACTCAAAGATTTATGTGTTAATAGCTAAGTCCCAATGTAGCATTCTTAAGAACTGAAGAAATCTTTAAGTGGAAGGGGATAGTATTAGGTAACAGGATATCTCAGTACTGCCTTTGGAAAGGATTAATGTAGGCCTTGTGGAAACGTGTTTAGTTCCTTAAGAGTGGCTTGTTATAAAAAATGAGAATTTTCCTGTGAATCTTTGTGTGAATTCATGTACCATTTGATGTCTTACTTCACATATAATCCTATATAGTGCAAAGGCACCATAATGTTAGCTATCAATACAGAAGTCCCCAACCACACACACACACACACACACACACACACACACACGTTGGAATAAATTACAGTTAAATGATTTTCTACAACATCTTCATTTGGTAGTCTATTAAGTTTTCAAATGTGCTCCAAATCAGCATGTTTTATTGTTTGGTTTTTGCTTTTATCTCCCTGGTGATTAAAAGAGGAGAAATTGGATAATAGGTGCCATTATTCTACTACCCATAACAGGTTTAACCCTTGCCTTTCTTATTATCTAGGATATTTCCCTGCTACCATGACAACTGAGAAACAGCATTTGACAATATTTCTATACTTTTTAAACTGTTCCCATGTATAATATTGGCATTTCTTAAATTAACCATTAAGTAAAAAGTAATAAATTAGCGCAATCCAAAGTTTTAATGTACTCTAACAGTTCTTTAAATCAAAAAGTCAAAAATCCTTTTCTTGGGTTTACACACTACAATAAAGTAATCGGTTTCATTATGAATTATTTACAATGGGGAATAAATAAGTACTATACTTCACTTATTGGTTATACTCATTTTTTAAATTTCTGTAAATTTCTAGAATGGGAAAGCAAAAGAACGTGGTAACCAATGCTTTGTTTATCTCTAAGAGAATAAACAAAGATTCTTAGATAGTTTTGGTCTTGGTTATTGCATATAAAACTAAGAAGAATCTTTTTCCTGGAAAATATTTAAATGACTTTCCTGAAATCCCCAAGAAAGCTGAGGAAGCATTAGATAATTATAACTGACTGGTATACTTCATTCTTCAAAATAATTTTTCTTTTGCTCAAAAAACCAATGAATGGATAGTTGTGTCTAATGATAAGTGAATATAATGTACAATTATGTGTATATCTTTATTGTCATTTTAATAGAAAATATGCACTGAAATATTTAAAGATAAGGAGAACTTCTTATGGCTATATAGGATGCAAATGGGTCACAATACATTGCAAACATATATGAATATATACTATAGTATACAGTATATAATGCATACTATATATATATATATATATAGTATATACATATATGTATGTATAGTATTTGGATATGAGCATCTATCCTAAAAACTTAATTGTTGAGAACTCATTATTAGTTTATAGTATTATTTTGAGCTCTGGAAACTAGAAGATAAAACCTACCAGGAGGAATTGGTCACCTGGTCATGACCTTGGAGATATATCATTCCTGACCTCTGCTTGACCCTCCTTCCATTTGCTGTATACTGTAAGATAGCTTCTTTCTTCACCCACACAATAATCACCATGTTTACCTTGCTTTGGTCCATAATGAGTGGAGCAAATGACACTAATCTTTAATCTCTGATAGTGAGTTGGCCAAATGAAACAGAACTTAGTGGGTAATTTCAATAGGAGTCTAAGCTTAAAGCTGGCATATAATTACAGAGAATAAAGCTTGTGCTTTTTAAGCTTTGGCCTAGAAATGAAGACTCAGTTGAGAACTAGAAAGAATGTCATGTATGTGATATTTTAGCAAACAAATAACTGATTTTTGTTTATCTGTGACACCTTGAATTTGGAGACTGATGTTCCATCTTTTTTTTTTTCAAAGATGGCACTCTAAAACTTGAGTCAGGTATCTATTCTGGCAATTTTCTAGTTAATAAGAGATGGATTCCCATGGACATCTCTATATGGGCTGGTATTTAACTGATCTTTCAGATCTCATGTCCCCTTATGTAACTAGGATTACAAAGGTGAGGTTCTAGTGCCCAGCTTAAATGTCTGAATTCTGCTCATGCCTTAAGACTTTTGAGTCAAAATGTAATTAAAATCAATGATCAAGTTAATGAGAAGGAAACTCAAGACAACACAGTAAGCAGGCTGTTACATGATGATTGCTAGCGGCTTTTATTTTAGTTTCCCATGAGAACTGGAAGCAAAAAGATGAGAAGAAAAAAACATGAAGTTTGGTGAGAAAGGTGCACATTTAGAGTTGTAGCCAAGGTCAGTAATCTGAGGAAGGAACAATTAAGGGTCTTCATTATTGCAACGAATCTAACTCATGTGTTTGCAGTCCAAATTTTGTATAGAAATAATCGTAAACCGGATACCAGTGGTTCACCCCTGTAATTCTAGATATCCAGGAGGCTGAGATCTGAGGATCACAGTTCAAAGCCACTCAGGGCAGGAAAGTCCTGAGACTTATCTTGAATAAAACACCAGAAAATTGGAAGTGGTGCTGTGGCTCATGTGGTAAAGTATTAACCTTGAGCTGAAGAGCAAAGGGACAGTGCCCAGGCACAAAGTTCAAGCTATGTTACCAACAAAAAGTACTTAATCTTATTTCTCAGTCTCAGAGAAATAAACAACATATGCATTTTCTTTCATGTGGAAGTTAGATCTAATATTCAAACATACGCAGTAACATATACAGTGTTACATGCATATACATTCAATTAATTGGTTTAAGGACAATATACTTAGGGGAATAGTCCAATGGTATTTCTAACTCCTCTGAACAACTAATCAACTTTTCAACAAAACATTTCAGCTGAAACATTTCAAACTGTGGGAGGAGGATATAAAGGGACACACAAATGGAGAAAAGAAGGATGAACAAATACAGTTTATATATATACATATATATATATATATGTAATATAAAAGGTAAACTGTGTAATTTAGGATGAAGAAGGAGAACGATGAAAGACATGATATTGGCCAGGATGCCTTGTACTCATAACCTGACTTCTGTAATTGAAATCCCTTTGTACAGTTACTTCATAATAAGCCAATACTTGAAAAAAGAAAAAATACTGAATCCATTATAAACTATATACAAGGTAGTTAACCAAAATATGACTAAAAAGATGGTGTCCTAAGACAGTAACATTGTAAATAAAGGACTCTAAAGAAATATAGCACAATATTGTTTAAAATTCTCTTTGTAAATGTCAACATAATGATTGGAAGTTTCATTTAACTTTCAAATATAGTTCTGTTATGAAACTTAATTCATTGTCTAAACACACCCTACCATTATATTAGATTTCAGATCATTTATTTGTTTACCCAATGATGACAATTCTTAATATAAATTGAAGTAACTATGTTAGCAATAAATGTGTATCAATATGAAATAAGTGTATTTCTTGTCTACCTTTAACCAAAACTTGTTCTACTCTCTATCACAAGAATGAATACTTTTTTTAGAAATAAAAATTTTTAGTTTTATACCTATCATATACATGCTGTGATTATTTCCATCTAGACATTGACAAAGCTTTCTCACTTCACATTTGATCAAATAATACTTTCTCAGTGAAGTATAATCTAAGTGTTGTCTTTACACTATTGCCATTTCTTAATCATTCTCTGTGGATCAGCTTCATTTCCTTATGTGACAATGAAACACCTTTATCTATTATTCCTTCAAAGACACCTGGTATGCAGAAGAATGAAAAGAAAATGACTCTAATGTTGAAAATGGATTCAAACTTCAAGGAGAGTATACTTCAGGTTCTGTCATTCCCTTAAAAGTTTTGTCAACAATTATTAAGCCATTAGTTTTGTTTTATTATTTCCTTGATGTAACAATTAAACATAAGGAAGATAATATTCTTTTACTTGATCTTATTTCTAAGACTGGTTCTAAATCTTGGGATTATAGTAGTGAGTAATGGGGGGAAAGGCAAGAATAAGAGCCAGAGTTCAGGGATCTGGCTTACAAAGGTTGAGTTGGAAGAGGCTTTGTGTCATGTATTTAAGGTGAGACATGAACTCCAGCCTTTCTATGTCTCCCAGACTGCTCTGTCAACCTTCTACAATTGTAGGAAAACATAAATCCTTTCTCTTGTCTCACTAGTAGTGTCTCAATGATTTAAAATTTAAAAATGTTAACGTTGCAATTGTTTTAAATTGATGTTTAACTGGAAAAAAATTCATGTTTTTCAACCAATAAATGGTCAACCTAGAATGTAATAATGGTTCCTGAGGACTGGGAAGAGAAAAGGGTGAGAGGGGGTGGAATAAGGCTGTCTGTATATGACAATGCATGTATATGTAATGCATGTGCAGAAAGACCACAAAGAATTCTATTCATGTGTCCAATGAATTTGTGTTTATAAACATATGCTTAGGCCTAGAGAATTATCACAAATTTCCAAACAAAAATCACACACACAAAAATACACACATCCTCAAACACTGACTTGAAATAGAACACAATTTATTGTTAAAAATTGTGTAGAGTTTGTAAATTTATATAATGAAATTTGAGCAAGGAAAATAAATGTGGCATACAGTTTAGGCAGCTGCCCGATATATTTAGTAACTAGAATTCAGATAAACCTATTCTGTTTTTGGCTGGATTGTCAGTTTGAACTATTGCCCTAAATACTTTTGCCAAAATTGAAATTGATCTCAGAGTATCTAATTTGAATACTCAGACATACTGTAAAACTTATTTTAATCAAATGGAAAATTAAAATAAATAAAATTTAAAATTATTTTGCTCTTTAGTTTTTTATCACCTCTCAAATTCCATTTGCCAGGTCTTCTTTTGTTGCCAACAGAAAATCCATTCTGTTTGGAACTATCTAACTTGCTGATGGAATTGGAATGTACATTTTTTCTGCTTCTATGGCATTAAAATAGGAAGGAATAATGGGCCCTATTCACAAGCACTGGGCTCTGATTAAAATAGGACCACCTCAGTGGGCGTTGGGCCATACCTGGCTGCTTTGTCTCAGTTCTGCTTGACTGCAAATTGGCTCTGTGATGTCTTCCTGCTTATCTAGCTTGTTTTCCTTGGTTGTTTTATGAATAAGCATCTGATTGTCTGTGCTTTTGTTTTATTAAAAGAAGCTTGCACCCCTTTTGCCAGCCAGAAGAGAAAAAGAAGATTGTACTGAGTAAAGGCTGGGAGGAAATTTTGTACCTTTAATTAGTAAATAATACATCTTATGGTTATGTCATGCAAGCTTTGAAAAACACTAAGTGTATCTAATTGGAAAATGAATTCAGGTCTACTCAGACAATATTTTTTATGAGATTTTCTGCATTGAAATGTGTATGGAAGCAAAAGTGGATCTAATTATGGTTGAGTTCCAAGACAAGAATATGAGACAAAAACAAGAATACAAATTACAATAGCATAAATCTATGAACTCAAGCTGTCCTTTTTTGTTTTGTTTTGCTTTTACTAACTTAATTCATGGTGTATTGTAGTCTCTAATTACTTGAGAAAACTATGTTGGCAATTGCTTGTATGGTTCTATGAAGGAATTTCTTTTCCTGGCTTCTAGAACTGTTGTAATCTTTTAAGATTATCAAAGCTAAAACAGATTGTTTCACTCTTAATTTTACAAGAAGGATGCAGGGTGCAGGGTGTTTGTGTTACACACTGCTTTATCTGTTCTTTCTATGAAAGAGTCTAGAGTATGAAAAGTGATGACAGGGGCTGGGAAGGTGGCTCAGTGGTAGAGTGCTTGCTTTGCATGCATGAGGCCTTGGGTTGGATTCCTCAGCACCACATAAGCAGAAAAAGCCGGAGTGGAGTTGTGGCTCAAGTGGTAGAATGTTAGCCTTGAGCTAGAGAGTTAAGAGACAGCGCCAAGGCTCAGAGTTCAGGCCATATAAGGAGTTGCATGAATTTATCAATTGATATCCACAATATTCAGCACCTAACAGACAATTAAGTGAATTTAGGGTTTTTGCTATAATAGATTAGTTTGCATTTTCTAACACTTGATAGAAATAGAATAATACTGAGTAACTGAAAGCTTTTGAGTGCTATATCTTCATGTTCTTTGCTTTTGTAGATTGCTATCTGTTGTACTTTTTATTTCACACAATGTCTTTTTAGTTCCAGAAGTTTGATTTATTTTTAAAATATATCCCATGATTCTAGCTTTTAAATACACTTATAATAACTATTTTATTTTACTTTCTGTTAGTTCTGGAATAGGTGGGAATTTTGTCTTCCTTTCAGTTGGTTGGATTTGGATAAATATTCTGGTACTCCTCTTGTTCATATGCTTGTTGATAAAGACTCATAATAGTTACTTAAAACTGAAACAATTGAGTTTTTGTTTAAATTGTTTGTTACACAACAATAGTACTATTTATAGTCATTCTACTGACCAAAACAAATTACCTCTGTATGTAAACATTATTCAGTATTTCATCAATCTTGAGCTAGTGAGAAGTAGTTGACATTATTCTCCATTCTGGGCAGGTATTGGATCTTGTTTCCTTCCATTATTTTGAGTAGCTTTTTCCACCACTAATGAATTACTGTTAAGAATATGTGCTGATCAGAAGTATTTATGTCAGTACTTCAACAAATAGAGTTTGTTCAGAATGAGGGAAGGGGTAGGCAGTAAACAGATGGGTGAGAGTGTTGAAAAGGGTAACTGATCAAGATATATTATATTCATAAAAGGCCTTGTTAAATGGAAACTCCTTTGTACAATTACTTAAAGATAATAATAGAAAGAAAAAAAGCAAAAATCTTAAGTGCTTTTTAGTGTAGATGTCTGTACTCAGGGTTCTATCATGCTGATTAATGATTTTATTTTTGGTCTTCCAAGAGTCTCTCCTCAATTCAAAGTCTGAGAACTCTCTCAAGCCACTGAACTGAAGAAAGCAAGGCATTCTCCTATTTGAAAGACCATGCTTCCTTATTGTCTGATTGTAAATATATTACAATGTCTTTAGATAATAATAAATGCTATGTGAATTGTTCAATGACTCTAGATAACTGTAAATATTTTCTTTTTTTTTCTGCAGTTATACTTTAGTGATGGTTTCAGAGAATGTTGTTTAAAGTTGTATATCTATGTAATTCTTCAACCTCATACCACTGAAGAAAAGGTGATGCCATTCAGACAATAAGACAAGAGCTACAGATAATATACAATTTTATTTGACACATCAATGTAAGTGTAAGTCTATTGTAAAATCTTTGGATATTCTTTTTTGGTCAAACTTGATACCTGACACTTGCTGTGTCAGCACTCATCCATTGAGCCAGACCACAAGTCCTTTTTCTTGTTTTTCCTTTTTTTTTTTTTGGTCAGTCGTGGGGTTTGAACTCTGGGCCTGGGCACTGTCCCTCAGGTCTTCACCTCAAGTCTAGTGCTTTACCACTTAAGCCACAGGTCCACTTCTGGCTTTTGCTACCTATATGGTGCTGAGGAATCAAACCCAGAGCCTCATACATGCAAGGCAAGCACTCTACCACTGAGCCACCTTCCCAGCCCCAGGGCTGGTTCTTATGTTGATTACCAAGCCATTCTGAGACCATGAACCTTCTGGGTAGGTAGAATTAAAGATATAACATTCATATTTGTCTTTTAAAAATATTGTAAAGGTCATGATGTATAGAGATGTTACAGTTACATATGTCAAGTAATGAATACATTTCCTTTTGAACAGTGTTCTCTCTCCCTCATTCTCTCCCAGGTTTTCCCCTCCCTACTTTCCTCCCCCTCAAGCTATTAGTTCATTTCCATCATAGAGTCTAGTGAGTATCATTGTCTAGTGAATATCACTGCTGAATTGGTTCACCCTTTGTCCCACTGTTTCTGTGCTTCTCTTTCCCCTTCCCAAATCAGATAAACTTATACACAACACAAGGGTACAGAAATATAAGGAATGATAGAAGGGAATATAACACAAAGCAAAAAAGGAAGAAGTAAAAAAAGAACCTCAAACAGTACAATAAAAAATGTCTTGTGAATGGTAGGACAAAGAACAGAGGGGAAACCAATGCAACAGTTATACTCATAAGACAATATGTTGGAAATGATCTGCACAACTGGGGTGGTTGAGGGGGAGGGAAAGTTGGAGAAAAATGAGGGAGGGGGTAACAACTTTAATAAGAAACATGCTCACTACCTTACTTATGTAATGGCATCCCCTAGAATACTGTCCTTTGTTCTCACTGTAAATGTTAAAATGTTGTTTAACTGATCATGCCCAGGTGTAATTATTTGTCTTTTACTATCCACTGGGTTAACTTGTAGATTTAAAGTCACATTCTAATGATTACAAATGTGGGAAACCATGATGCCTATGTTTCTTTGGATCTGGCTTACTTCAGTTACTATATTTTTTCCATGTCTTTCCATTTCCTTAAGAATGGTCATTCTTTCTGATAGAAGCATAGAATTCCATTGTGTATATATACCACATGTTCTCGATCCATTGGTCACTAACTTTTCCTCTTCTGATCTAAAAACCATCATCTTCCTAACTCTGAATCCAAAATATTTGGTACTGTAGGCATGAGCTTAAAATCTTCGAATGAATAAAGAAATGATGACTCTATGAAGATTATTCAGTGCTTAAACTTTACTTAATAGTGCCAAAATAGATCATATAAAGAAAAAATTTTAAATGGAGGCCTCTTCTTTCTGTTTCAATAGAGTAGTGATTCTCATTGCCTTTCAAATCTGATGATCATACAGGGTCTGAAGACTGAGAAACTAGGGCATTATCAGGTTTGGGCTTCTCTTTTAAATTTCAGGTATTAGCAAGAAAATTTCCCTTACTCTACACATGTTGTTCCAGAGTTAGATTTTTTCTTTCTCTAACAGGCTAGTTTTTAATACAAAGTGGAAGGATGCTTAATGTTTAAAACTGTGTCTCATCTTTCCTCCAAACTCCCATTTTTGATATATTAACAATGTTGGGCTGAGATATTTGATTGTAGAGGATAGTAACTCATCGATTTTATTGACAAGCATTGTGTTTGTCATCATCCCTTAAGATATTTAATGGTTGACCTAAACAGAAACTTTTGAATGAATAATTCTGTGCAGAGATGAAGCAGCTTAAGCAATTTGGAAGGGATTTTGTTCCTCTTAAAAGAGTTAATATACATCTGCTTTCTCTTCAGTAAATACAGTTGTTGAAGGAAAAGGACATTCTGCAATCAGTGAGTAATGAGTCCAGTAGTTTCTGGGAATAGGGGGTTAAGACTAGCCTTCTCAGACAACATTGGGATTAGGTGGAGGTTAGATTTATTTTTGCAGCACAAAGTATTTGGGGCTACACATCCTTAAATGCTGTGAGGGGAAAAAATGAAAAAGAACATTGAAAATCTTTAACTGTAATTCCAGTTAAACCAAGTTTGAGAATATTTAACCAATTCTCCCGACATTACTGCCACGTTGCATAAGCAGAAATAGTGATGCTTTTTGTCACTCTAGGATATTTGTGATATTTATCTAGTGATCATCCTCATCATGTAAACATATCATAAGTTCATAATTTCTTTCTAAGTTTTTTAACTTAAAATTTCAGTAGGATTATTGGATTAAACAGATTGTGTCAACCTTTTGCATTATGTCTCCTGATTATGTTGTTTATAAATAAAGTTTATGTCTAGCCCTCAGCTCAAGAATCATATGCTCAGTCATAAAATTTTGAAATGAGGGCCACTTAAAGCAGAATTACAAAATAATAGTGGTAATTCAACTTCAAATGAAAGTGAAACAAATATAAAAATAGCATAAGACAGTAATTTCTATTCTTTTTTTGTATTAATGTTTGCAAAAGGTTTCCCTTACAGAACAGTGATGATCTCAATTAAACAACAAAGGAGAAATGAAGGTTATTGGAAAACAATGATTGTGAGAACAGGAATAGGAGGATTTTGCCATGGTCATCTAATCACACTGTAAAGGAGAAGAAAAATGTAAATAACATTTTCATAAACTTTTACTAATATCTTTGGAGAGAATTAAATCTGATGTAGAACTGGAAATAATTTAAAACACTGAGAAAATGAAATGTATATTTAGTGTCAGTTTTAGGAACTTAATATAAACATGGATTCTCATGCAAAGAAGATTTCTGCAAAATTGTACGGAGGATAAAAAGGAGCATCTTCAATTTTGATATCTTGATGTAAGATAAATGCTCAGAACATTCGTATGAACTTATTCCACTGAAGGAAAATATGGACTTGGCTATGCTTATTCACAGAACATCTTATCTGAGTAAATTATATGATATGTTCAAAATGTACACCGGTAGGGAGAATGAGAGTAAAATCAATTCACTTAGATTACACAAAAATAGATCAAATTAAGTAAGATTAAAAACAAGACTAAATGCATTGTCATTTGTAAGAAGCAGCGAACAAAAATGTGTTTGTAAGATACATAGAAAATAAGTATTGTAAAAGCCCCACAAAAATAAAATACCTAGGAATTAACTTAACCAAAGAAGTGAAGGACCTCTATGATGAAAACTTTAAAATCTTGAAAAAGGAAATCAACACAGAACTTAAAAAATGGCAAAACTTCCGATGCTCCTGGATTGGAAAGATTAACATCGTGAAAATGGCAATACTTCCCAAGGCTATCTACAAATTCAATGCGATATCTATCAAAATTCCAACCTCATTCTTCAAGGAAATAGAAGAGGCAATCCAAAAATTCATATGGAACAATAAAAGACCCCGAATAGCAAAAACGCTCCCCAACAGAAAGAACACTGCTGGAGGAATATCAATACCAAATCTCAAACTCTACTATAAAGCCATAGTAATCAAAACAGCTTGGTATTGGCATAAGAACAGACCTCAGGACCAATGGAATAGAATTGAAAACCCAGAAATGAACCCACAGACCTATAGCCATCTAATCTTCGATAAGGGAGCTAAAACAATAGAATGGAAGAAAGACAGCCTCTTCAGTAAATGGTGCTGGCAAAATTGGTTAACTACTTGTACAAAACTAAAGCTAGATTCTTATATATCACCCTGCACCAGAATCAACTCCAAATGGATCAAAGACCTCGAAGTCAAAGCAGACACTCTGAAAACATTACAAGATGGAATGGGAGAAACCCTAGGCCTCCTTGGCTCAGGCCGAAATTTTCTGAATAGAGACCTGGAAACACGACAAATCAAAGAAAGGTGGGACAAATGGGATTGCATAAAGTTGCAGAGCTTCTGCATGGCAAAGGACACAGCTAGCAAGATGAATAGAAAGCCCACGGATTGGGAGAAGATCTTTACTAGCCATACAATGGACAAGGGTCTCATATCTAAAATATACTTGGAACTCAAAAAATTAAATCCCCCAACAACAAATCCTCAAAGAAACAACTGCCCAATAAACAAGTGGGCTAAAGACTTAAAGAGAAACTTCTCTGAAGAAGAAAGAAGGATGGCCAATAGACACATGAATAAATGCTCAACATCCCTAGCCATAAAAGAAATGCAAATCAAAACAACATTGAGATACCACCTCACTCCAGTTAGAATGGCAAAAATCAAGAACTCTAACAACAACAGATGCTGGAGGGGATGTGGACAGAAGGGAACCTGACTTCATTGTTGGTGGGAATGTAAACATGTTCAACCACTTTGGAAAGCAGTATGGAGGTTCCTCAAAAGACTTCACATAGAGCTCCCCTATGACCCAGCAATCCCACTTTTGGGCATTTACCCTAATGTTTACAAACAAGACCACACTAAAGCTACCAGCACAACTATGTTTATTGCAACATTATTTACCATAGCTAAGATATGGAACCAACCCAGATGCCCCTCAGTAGATGAATGGATCAAGAAAATGTGGTATATATACACAATGGAATTCTATGCCTCCATCAGAAAGAATGACACTGCCCCATTTTTTAGGAAATGGAAAAACTTGAAAAAAATCATATTAAGTGAAGTAAGCCA